>NW_025335317.1:13028119-13093192 GCF_004798865.1 Varanus komodoensis
GCGCGGAACGCCGGCGGGGGCGGGCGGGCGAAGGTGCGCCTCCCGGGGAGGAGCGGAGTGCGCGGCCGGCCGCCTTGCGGGCGCGCAAAGGGCGCGCGCGTCCCCCGCTCGGGCCGCCGTCGCCGCGCACTCGGCTGGGCGCCCTCTGGGCCGAGCCCCGTGCCTTGCGCGGCAGCCGCACGACCTGTCCGGCGAGCCGGGCGCGCCCCGGGGCCTGCCTTGCCTTCGCGTGCATGGGCGCGGGGGGGCGGGGGGGGGCAGCGTCTGCCTCGGGCTGCCTGGCTGCACGGTCCCCGGGGCGGTGGGATTCGGCAGAACGAGGGGCTGATTTCCAGCCGCTTCGTTTGGATGTTCTGCAAGGGTTGGCAGTGGTCGTGGTCTTTTGCTGGAGGAGAGCTTTGCAGATGCGCTTGGCCCGGCGGGCAGATACACGACTCCTAGGTCAAATCAAGACTGAACTTTCCCGAGACACAAAAATGGCTAAGCCGAGGCTGTCGTGCCTCAGGCATGTCATGAGAAGGCAGGACTGAGTGGAGAAGGCAGTCATGCTAGGGAAAGTCAAAGGCAGAAGGAGACCGGGTACAAGATGGAATCAGTCCTGCAAAGGAAACCGAAGCCTTGAGTTTCTAGGAGGCCTCTCAAGGTCATCCATTCAGAGGGTCGCCATAAGTCGGAGACAGCTTGATGGCACATAACAACAGCATTATTATTATGATTAAGGTTGGAAATTAAATATTGTTGTGCATATATTAGATTCCACTGAGAGTTCAGGGAGGTGTGCGCAGTGGAGTAGAGAGAGTATTGTTGTTATTTCTATACCAGCCAATCATCCAAGCTCTCTGGGTGGGGAACACTGGTTAACTGATGCAATAAAATACAAAATCAGATTAAACAGCCATAAATGCAGCATAACTTAGCATTAACAATTCTTAAGCTGCTTTATAACCACTAAGTGATGAAAACCCGTCCATACCAATGGACCCGCTAAAAAATCATCTGGCTAACTTGAAGGATGTTCTGCAGGCCATCTAGGGTACCACACAGGGTGGGGCACTTAAGGTGTGAGGCAAATTTAATCCTCTGATGGTACCAGTACATTCTGATGATGTTCTCCAGATGGATAAAGCATCTTTTAGAGCGGTGGGGAGCAACCACTGATCTTTGTAGATTTCCCACAGCTGCAGCTGCAGGACTCCCTCCAGCCATCCAGACTCAGTGTGCAGACGACGCAACACAGGCCGAGAGCAGTGTGCCTTAGGAATGAATTTCAGGTGCAGTGGCTGATGGGACACATTCCAGCTATGGGAGGACTGCGTAGGGAGGATGGAAACCACGATAGCATAGAAACCACTTGATCATCGGTTGGGTAGATGGTGGTAAAAAAAAAAAAAGTGAACCACAGTGACCGTGTAGTGCAGTGCATGTTGTCTGAACCCAGCCATTGTCCCTAGAATGGCTGAAAACGGCTGTCTCACAAAGAGGCAGAGCAGGGAGGCAAAGCTCACTTCTGCTGCTCTTCGGGGGCTGAACATGAGGCTGCAAGTTCAGAAGTTCATGTTCCACCCAAGTGGATTGAACCTTCATGGTGCACAGCTTTGCAACCTACGGAGCCATCGCCTTTTTCTCATCCCAAGTTGCCTTTCCTTTAACCAGTTACAAATTCAGCAGATGCCTTTTTCCTGAGATGGAAATGCAACGATTGGAAATGATTGTCTGCTGAATTTCTACTTGCTGTGCAGCTGTCACCAGCCCAGACAAAGAAATAAGCAAAACCTGACGGGAGAGTTTATAGCAATCGCCATGCTAAAAATAAAGTATTAAAAAAAATGGAAGTATTTCCAACTGACTTACAATGGAATGACTGTCAAAGAGGGATGGTTTAACTTGGAGTCCTGCACTGAGGAGGGGATTGGCCCCCCTGACCCCTTCCTACTCTATTCTATGATTCTAAGGAAATGAATTCTGGACTCAGGTACTAGTCGTTTAGGAGTCTGATGTGCCTGCAAAGACCAGTGTTTTATTGCTGCAGCTAAATCCCCGGCAAAGCCAGCAGGAATGCAGGGTTAGTGAACGTGCAGGGTGCCACCTGTGCAGGACTTCCTGGACCTCTGACATCACAAGGTTGTCACGAGAAATGCCATCTTGCCTATTTAAAAGCAGCTTAACGATAAGCTCAAAACAAACAAGGAAGGTCAGTGTGCAGCATAACGAGGGAGCATGCGACAGATTGATCTTTTGGGACAGTATATGAAGTATAAAATGCAAAGAACTTATCAAATGTAGACAATGGTGAGATGGGGGCACTTGGGGGAAAAAAACACCAGAATTACTGCCTGGTTTTTACCAGTGAGACCTATCACACTGATTTCAGGAAACAGTGTTTTAGCACTTTAAAGGACTAAAGATGCAATTTGTGCCTATCTGTTCAGAAGTACAGGCCATTGTGTTCGATGAGACTTATTCCTAGGTAAACAGATAGAGAATTTGCAGCTAAATAAATATATTTATAACCCTATTGAAGGCAAAATATTGCATGGGCCAGAATCCACTTTGCCATTTATTTCAGTGAATCTAATTGCTGCCTAAATTTGTCAGCATATTCACTACCTGGAGGAATTTTAATTGGTGTTAATTGGCATTTTAATTTTTGGCATTATACCCCAAACTGACAGATGAGCAATAGGTCCTAGATCAAATCAAACCAGAACTTTTCCTAGAAGCAAAAATGGTAAAACTGAGGCTGTTATATTTTGGGTACATCATGAGATGGACCATACTAGGGAAAGTTGAAGGCAGAAGAAAAAGAGAGTAACTATGAGTCCTGAGTTTGCAAGAGCTCAGCCGGCCTGTCAAGGACTGTCCATCCTGGAGGGAGCCCATTCATGGGGTCATCATAAGTCAGAGATGCCATGAGTCAGAAATTCAGTGCAACAGGGCGACTTATTTTATATTGTTAATTTGTTTTATATTTTTAATATATTTTAATTTATGTTGTGAGCTGCCCCGAGGCTTCGGTGAATGGGGCGGCATAGAAATGTTTTAAATAAATAAATAAATAAATAATAAACAACATACAGTGGTGCCTCGGCTCACAAACACCTCAGTTCCCGACCAAATCAGGTCACAAACAGAAATTTTGGCAAAATTTTGCCTCAGATTGCGAACTCTGCTTCGGGTGATGATTGCAATCGCACCCGTCTGCCCTGCACAGGCGCAATTGCGGTCATGCTCATTGGGGGGGGGGGGAGGTGGCTGGGATTGTGCGCGGGGGGGGGATGATCTTTGTTGTTCTTTGTCACATTGTTTCAAATTTTTGTGATAAAAAAAACCCAGAATGGATTAACCTTATTTACATTTAACCTTATGGGGAAATTTGACTTGGGTCACGACCAATTTGGGTCATGACCAGAGACCTAGATGGATTAAGTTCGTAAGCCAAGGTACCACTCTAATTGTACAGTCAGAAACGGTGCAAGAAGGGCCACTTTCCAATGAAAAAAGGGTTACATTTGGGGGGTTTTAGTTTAGGAAAAGGTGGATAAGGGGAACAAGACAGAGCTGTATAAAATGATACATAATCTGGAGAAAGTGGGTAGGGATTTGTGTGTCCCATTCATACCACCAGGACATGGGGGCTCCAATAGAGATAAATGGTGGGAGATTCAGGACAGCAAACCATTCCTTTGCTTCCATCTTCTAGGAGTGGGATATTTTCAGTGTCCGAAACTGTTAGAAACCCCTTACTTATGAAACCAAATACCCACTTAATGGGCTGGGTTCAGGAAAGTGATGGACAAGCAGCAAAACTTCTGCTGCTTCAATGCTGTATGGTGTATATTCTCTCCCCCTACAGCAGTATCCTGAGTGTGTTGCATTTGTATTATTTTATTCATTTATTTATTAAAAGCTTTTCTAACCCATCCACTACAAACATCTTGGGATGGCTTACAATAAATGAGTAGAATAAATCTATTGTCCTATAGAATTAAATTGAATACACTAAGAATCAAATCCCATTCATACTCCCACTCTGAATTAAACTTCCTGGCCATGATGGTTTCTCAGAAGGAGGGAAGGAAAAAACAAAATAGTCCAGAACTTTATGATGCATTTGTATTCTACCCTTTTCCTAAGGAAATTATGGTTGATGTTTTTAGCTTCTAACCCTGTGAGGCAGCTTGGGCTGACTCACTTTTGGGATGCACCATTAACTTCACAGGATTTTAACCTGTGCTTCTCACAGTTGCCAATCTAACCACTCAACAGACTGCCTCTTGTTACAGTCTGATGCATTGTAATTATTGTTGTTACATCATAGTTACAGTAACTGTATTTAAATTATCCATTCTGTGAACCTCTTAGAGCGCAATATATTCATGGAACATGTAGTGCATGAATGGGCTATGACTATCTCTAGGTATTCTTTATGGCTAAGGAAGAGGCCCTACTGGTGAGGCAGATGCAGAGAGACATTGTGAATGAGAATTTAATTCTCAGTTTGGCAAAGTTGCATTATTGCGTGATCCCAATACAGAACAGTTTCGGTCCACCCTAATGCCTCCCACAAAGCTACTAGGAATTTTACAAACATTTACTCAAGTCATATGTTTGCATGACCCATGGCACTCGGCAGAAATAAACTTACTTGTGTTTGCTGTAACTTGTCACTAATTTTCATAATCGGTTGGGCAATGCCAAGCAGACAGCTAACAACACAAGGTTATCTTTGGGGTGACTTTGATGACACAAATAAGACCTTGCATCAGTCTCCTTATTTGAGGTTTGCTGATTTTTATTCTAAAGTCAACCAGCAAGAGATAACTAGAACCAGCTAATTAGGTTGCACTCTGGACTTTAAACCACAGGCCTACACGAATGTTGAACAATTCTCCCCTTCCACCATTTTTTTTAATTACATCGAATTTTGTGCCACATGTATCACTGATGTAGTTAAAAACTTTGCTCTTATACCCCCACCCCATCCCAATTTTTCAGGGCAGTACAAATCCAAGAAAGAGCTCCCATCTTATCTTCACAACAATCCTGTGAGGCAGACTGGGAGACAATGAATACTGTAAGGCCTTTTTATATGGTCCATGACATTTGGACCTATCTGCTACATCACAATGATGACATTTTCTCCAAGAAGCAAGTTCATCACCAGCAATATTAGAATAAAGTTCTCTTCACTCTTTCATCAGTACAGGCCACATCTGGAAAATTAACAGCTGTCTAGGGGAATGACCTGGGAATGGACCAAGTCTCAGTTTGTACCAGGCATGGGAGGCACTTTGAAGCAACAGGCTTCCTTCTTCCTACTTCTGTATGTCTCTCAGGTTTGGCATAAAAGGAAAGACCGATTCATCCCATCAATTGGGTCTGGGTAATGTGTGGTCCCCTAGCACTGCAACTCCCATCAGCCCTGGTTGGCATAGTCAGTGGTGAGGGATAATGGGAGTTGCAGACCAGCAACATCAGGAGTTCACAAGTTACCTGCCCTACATCTGCATGTACCAGAGGGCTTGCAAGACTCGAGGAGGGGTTGATAGTGGTGTCCAATAATTGCTGATTGCTAGGGCCAGCTCCAAATTTGTGGAACCTCAAGTCAGTGCCCTGAACCATGAAGCTCACTGAGTAACCTCATGGATAATGTTTCAGTCTAATCTATCTTGGAGAGGTTTTGTGGGGATTAAATAGGGAGGGGGAGAATCATGTTTGCTGCAGTGAGCTCCGAATCCCTTTTAGGGTGGAGTAGAAATATAATAGATGGAAATAAATGATGCTGCAAAGTCAGAACTGGGCCTGACCAAAAACAGAAGGCTATTGGGTGAGCCATATAACATAAAAATATAATATAAATATTAAACTTACTTCAATTTTCTGCCTTTTATAAGGTCTCTGCAAAATAATTTCTGTTATCTGGAAGCTTTCTTATGTTAATCTTCCCTGTTTAGATATTTTACAAAGGCAGTCTTTATTGGTGCTTTGCATATTGAGGAAATTATAAAAGCAATAACCAATATGAATACTGGGGAATCACCTGAGCTGGATGGATTGCCAGTTGAGTAATATAAAACATTTCCCAGCTTTTTAGTTCCTAAGCTTCATCTTCTGTATAATTGTATATTTGAATTGGGTTCTCTTTCATCAGCCCTTAACAATGTTTATATTACCGTAATTCCTAAGTCTGTCTGAGATCTCCCTTACTGACTAACCACCAACCTATTTCATCAATCAATGCTGACCATAAAATATTAACTGCAATTTTGGCTGATAGACTACAAGGAGTTCTTGCAATGTTAGTAAACAGTTCAGGAGGAGTCCATCAAAAATAGAAGCAGGCAGATAATCCTAGATGGATTTGTGATCTGATAGCATTAAATACAGATAGAACAGGAAGAGCTGCCATTGTTCCTTTGGGGTCAAACAACTTTGATAACATTTATTGGAAGTTTATTTTAGCTAGACTGAAAATTTTAGGTTTTCCTGCAGAATATAGGAGCGAGTTAAATTTTATATTGTGCCTCAAGAGCTAATTGGGATCAATGGTTTTTTGTCCAATCTTTTCTTACTTGAGATAGGTACCACACAGGAGTGTCTATTTTCTTCACTGATCTTTGTTTTATCTTTGGAATTCCAGGCAAATGCTATCTGACAAAATGCTAATATTAAGTGTATTCTTTTAAGTTGAGAATCCATTATGGTCTATCTCAGAACTCAAATCATGTCTTCCAGTTTGGATTCAGATGATCAACACTGTCAGCTACCTGTCTGGCTAGTCCATTAACTGGTCGAAGTCTGAACTGAGGTCAACTGGAGATACTACATCACACAGTGTGCTGGCTAGCTGGCAAATTTAGAATTTGCCCCTAGTTCATGACTTGAGAATTCTCATTCCTAGAGATGCATCTCAGAGGTTACACTGCATTTGAGCAACCTTGTTAATGGGTCTTGAGGAAAAGAACTCTCTTGACTCATTGGTTCCAAGAGCTGGGTCACAGTCAATAGGTGTTTTAAAGCAGATTTTATTGAGGAGAACCGCCTTCGTGGCATTCATCAGAAGCCCACTTAAGCTACAACGAAAAGGGGAGTAGCTCTCCACGTACATTAACACAACAGGTTCCAGACAGAATGGATCTTCTTTTCTCTGGGACGTGGTCTTTGCTCACAGCAATATCTAAGGAAGGGACCCACACTCGGGCTGGGGCTGCCAACTGCTTCCCACCCATTATCGAAAGTATTGGTTGAAGCCAAACAACTGTACCAACCCACAATCCAGGCTTATACATGTGAACACATATGGGACACCGGGCCTGGAGCAAGAACAGAACAATGGGGGGTCCTATTTTGCCCAGTCAATAGACTGGCATCTGTTTCGGAAGGAGAAACATCTAAAGTTCTGTTTGATTCAGCAAAAACTGATGTTTCAAGGGTATTGGACTCCAGAATGTATTTTCAGTAAGGGTTTATCTAAATCAATCAATTGCAGGAGGTGTAATTCAGTTAATGTTTCTCTTACTCATATGTTTTGGCAGTGCCCAGTCGTTGCGTCCTTTTGGGAGGCAGTAATAATGTGTATAACTGTTGGAATGGAAAGTTCTTTAATATTTTTGGGAACACATGTTCTTGCTAACTATCTACCTGTCCCTAGAACTTAAAGCAGGGTCAGTGTAAATGGATTCTTTGTACCTTTTTGACAGGTAAAACACGAATACTACAGTACTCGTGGGACAAATAACACAATGAATTAAGGACTTGATGAAATCTTTGATTTTTCAACAAGTGGTTCAAAATTACAAATGGACAAATATATGGATAGCTGTGCTGCCTTTGTTGCATTCTAAGCACCTCTAATAACAGTAATAAATTCTGCTATACATAAAATATATTGGAGTATGAGGTATGAATGTATTCTGTGTAATAGATTCACTCAAATTTCATGTAAGAAAACTGTAATATTTACAGTGTGTGTGTGTGTGTGTATATATATATATATATATATAATGTATGTTTTGGTTTTGGTTTTGCAGCTCACAATAAAACACATGCACTCATGCACAATTATTTTTATCTCTGAAATGAGAGATAAATGTAATCTCAAACTATGTAAATACAAGCTAATTTCCCACTGCCAAACTACTAGCGCTATCAGGTTTGTTCTACATAAAATAAGGAAACCAGCTAGATCTCATGGTAAAGTTTGCCATTAAGTGCCGAGGAACCCACAATGAGCCCAATAGACCATCCGGCCCACTGTGAGTGTGTCTCTTCCTCCTCCTCCATTCTCCTGGTAGACACCATGAGATTCTTGTCTGACTGCTCCAAGAAGACTCTAGAGCAGAAGCCGGGGGTCCTGGCTCCACTCCACATTGTTGCCTCGCTCTTGGTCTGATCACCAGCTCGCCCCTCCTGCCCCAGTTCCTTCCCCTGGGGAGGCAGGTTGTCTGTTCTACTTGGCACTATCCCCTCATGCATGGGGCAGCCATGAGTCCTCCTTTTCCACCTCCTGTCAGCAAGAAGACTTCTCCAAGCCATGGTGCCCTCCTCATAGGCCGCCTGGTTGCAGCTTGTTGTGTGATTGGAACCTGGGTGGCATGCCTTGTTTATTTATCGAGTTATTACATTTTTATACCACCTCATAACCCACAGGGCTCTCTGGGCGACTTGCAAGCAAAACTTATAACAATAAAATAAGGCATTATAAAGCATTAAAAACCAATTAAAACCGAATACAGAAGCTTGTCAACTCATGATGACTGGGTGACATTAATGCACGTCACAGTTGTTAAGATAAAAATATTAAAGTCAATCTGTCCTTCAAAACAACTGGCAAATAAAAAGGTTTTCACCCGGTGCAGGAAAGGAAACAATGGTGGGCCCAGGTACACCTGCTTGGGGAGCAAGTTCCCGAGGCAGGGCGCCAACACACAGAAGGCCCTCCTCTTAATTGTCACCCCGCTTCTCCTGGGGGTGTCCCAGAGAAGGACCTCTGTGGAAGATCTTAATCGCTGAGAAAGGCATTCTTTCAGAAAGCCTGGCCCCTGGCCATTTCGGGCTTCAAATGTTCACATCAGCACTAACTTCAAATGATAACATCAGCTGAATTGGAATTCAACAGGTAGCCAGAGCATCTGAAAGTAGACTGGCACGATGTGATTTTGTTGGTCAGGAAGGAAAGCAACAATGGACTGGAGGAACTGCATGGACAAAAGATGCCAATGCCCCGAGGCCCATGGAGTAGCCACCATCTCGTCGCATAACGCAACTTCCAGGAGCCAGTCTGGCCCCAGTTTGAAAGCATGGGCAGGACCTGTGGTTGCTGGTCTGTTGGAGAAAGACCTTGCCTTTTAATAGCAATTCACAAATAGAGGAGGGAAATGATTTAAAAGCTCCCAGACCACCTCACATTACTGTAACCCTCCTTTCAACCGCATAGACCACAGCGGGCAGGGATGGAAAATATAAATGCACTTGCTTTGCAGTAAGACCATTTTAAATGTTCTGTCAACACTTCTTATACACCCGAGAATTAGAAACATACCAGATCCAAGTTACGCATTGACTAATTTTGAGAAATAACACACCCTTAAAGTTATAGCTAGTCAGGAAGTGAGAATTTTGTTCCTTTTAGCATTGCTTCTTTTGTCAATATGTTCTCTCTCTCTCATGTGTGTGTGCATGTGGGTGTGCGTGTGTGTCACATTTTTATATTACGCAATATCCAAAGCTCTCTGGGCAGTTAACAAAAGTTAAAAACCACAAAAACAAGAAAGACCTAAAACAATGAGACTATAGCAATTGCTGTGTGTGTGTGTGTGTGTAAACTAAATATTTTTATTCCAGGATTCCATGCATGCATTGCGGTTGCAGGATTTGGGGGCAGGGGTGAATTTTTACTCTCTTGGCATTGAATACTCATAGAATATTTGTATTTCTGTGAATGATACCTATGAATACACTCTGTATTCATAGGTACATAAAGCTTTTGCATGCATCTTAAAATTCAGCGGTTTAATGACAGCAGCTGTATTAGCATTTTAGCACATCTTCACTGTTGGTTTGTAGCAATTGTCCTAACTTAGCTAATACTGAGGGTCAGCACTATTGCTAATTCTCTTCCACTGCCCTCTGCCACTTCCCCTCTGAAGAGCAAGTCAGCATTCCACAGAGCATGCGCAGACTTATTTTGGCAGTGTGAGGGCTCTTCACCCTTACATTTCCCCAACCCAGATCTTCAAACTTCTACCAATCTTGGGATTCCACCAAACCTGCTAACCCTCCCTCTCGGGCAGGATGATGCCATTTTGACTATATAATGATCAGTGGATCCAATACCATTCCAGCACTGTATCATGATGAGAATTCAGGATGGGGGAGAAATGTCCTTAGTTTCCACACTGATGCAAATTTACCTCATTTCACACTTTTGAATTACTGTGCAAATCAAATTTGAAATCTGAAATTTGCACATCTGTGAATTTTCCAATGTTTGCCCATCAAAAAGGTACATTCTCAGGAAAATAATGTTAAAATTTAATATATTAGGAAAAAAGCTTACAAAAATATTTTTACATTAGGCAAAATGCATACATTATTAGAACAAGTCTGCACATGAATTTTCATGCACACTTTTTATGTCTCAAACTTCAGGATGAACCAAGAAATTCTCAAAGAGTGAGGCAAACCAAATATGGGGAAAATGAGAGACAGAGAGAAACCGAAGTGGGCAGATTTTCTCATCCCTCAGGAGTATGTTATTGTTTGAGGATGTTTCTAAATAGGCCTTGATGTTTTGGCAGGAAATGCCAGCCCAAAACACATCTATCTGTGGAGTGGGAGCTTTGAGTAGTGTTCTGTCCATGTGCTGTGTCAGAGCGGGGAATTTTGTAATTTTTTGATCCCAGGGGGCTCCAAAAGTTACACTGTTAGGTGTGATGGAAGCGACACAGCTTTCCAGACCATTGTTGTCTGTTGGATACATTTCTCCTCCTCTGTAAATTGTGTGGCTCTCAATAAAAGGGTCTTAAAAGCAGCATTGCTAAACCTCCAGTGATCTGATCTCTCCTCAAAAAGAAAGTTTGCAGCACAATCCGAATACATGTTCAGAAGTGAATCCCAATATGCTCAGTGAAACTTCCAGGGAAGTGTGTTCGGAAGTGCAGTCGCAACAGGAAAATGTTGCCCCTAAACAACAACGAAGGGAGGGAGCATGCCGAAGTATGTGTTGGCTCCTAGATCCAAGTGTGTGTGAGTGTGTGTGTGTGTGTCCTCTCAGGAGATACACCCCGTCAACCCCTTTCCCATTCTGTGTGCAACTGACTTCAAACATGCTTTGCCACTGAGGATGTCTTGACATGATCTCTGTCCAGCTGTATATCCAAGCACTCAGCCCATTTGTGACCTAGGACAGACTATTATGGGATATTGGCAGTGTTCTTAGCCCGGCAAGCTGAGCTCTCCAAGGCCTAGGGCAACTGTCCAGAAGAGGCCAGCTCATGCCCTCACGGACGAAACATCTGTTGCTGTTGCTCTTCTTGTTTTCTCACCCGCTAAGCTTCACTGACCGTAAGGCGTTTGCCTTCCTTGAAAGCAGTCCTTGGAAATGGGAAATTGCATTGAGCTCATAATCACCTGCCAAGCCTGCGAATGTCCCTTCCCAGACTCAATAACAGGCAAGTCTCCTTGAAGGAAACTGGCTTTACAAAGAGGATTCCTGGATGCCACATAATCTTCTTACAGGCTGTTTTCACTTCTTCATCTATTCATTGTGTCTTTGCTCACTGGGTGGAGTAAAATTAGGGTTCCAGGACGATAAATAAAGAAGACTAAGATGAAAAACATTTTTCCACATGCTGTGAGAATTAAACTAGCACAGTTCCTAAAAAATGTCTCTCACTTTGGTGTTGCTTAAACAGTGCAGGTGTTAAGAGAAGGATCCTGGCTGTGTAGCTCACCCTCCATGTCTGAAGACAGAGCAGTGTATGAGAGAAAAGGGGGTGCTGCTGGTAGGCAGGGGCTGGAGGAGAGAGAAAAGGTGGTGACATGCGATACTCTATTTCTCTACTTGCTTACCAAAAGGCAAGGCCCATCTGGTTGTTTTTTGCGTTTTAGATGGAGGAACAGGCAAAATCACCGCCGTCCTCTTCTGCCTGGTCCTTGATGGCAGGATGTAAGATGGGTGAATGGCTCTGACCTTGTAGCCATCTGCCCCTTCAATCCACTGTACAGAGCCAGTGTGGCGTAGTGGTTAAGAGCATGGGACAGGGACTCAGGCGATCCAGGTTCTAGACCCCCCTCAGGTGTGAGGCCAACTGGGTGACTCTGGGCCAGTCACAGACTCTCAGCCCAGCCTACCTCACAGGGTTGTTGTTGTGGGGATAAGATGGAGAGCAAGGGGAGGAGAATGATGGAAGCCACTTCAAGTTCATTGTAAGAAAACAGGCAGGAGATAAATCTAATAGATATATAAACCCACAGGAATGCCTCCTGAATGGGTGAGCTATGAGCTGGTGAAGTTCAAATGCAATTTCCACCAGGTCCACAGAAGTCCACACCTCCGTGTTGAAAGCAGAGGCCATCCTTTTTTTTTTTAATATATTTTATTAACATTTTAAACTAACACTAAAAAACATAAAACATGGCAAACGCTGGACTTACTGGGTCAACCTCCTACTACGTATTTTTTAACATTCTAAAGTCAAATTTCAAATCAATTTATAATAGTTTAAAAAACATCTCTAAATTTATGCCAGGTCCCGTTTCTCCAGCCAATTATAGAAAGAGTCAATAGAAGTTCAATAGAAATCAGTATCCTCTTTCTCCTTCAACGATAAAGTCAGTCTATCCATTTCTGCACAGTTCAAGATCTTTCAGAGGCCATCCTTTTAGGGGCCAGCAGGTATGTTCTCGGTGCCTCTGATGCACTCAAACCTTCCAAAACTTGGCAAATCTGCAGCCAACACAGGCTGTGACGAATTGGTTGGCAAACCCTGGCAATGGCACAGTCCATCTCTCCTTCTTGCCCCCTCCTCAGAATATTTCTATGAGGGTTCTCATTTTTTCATAGGGTGAAAGACGAATCTAATGAACGTGTATGCAATGCTTAACGTGGGGTGGAGGCACCCAGGAACAGGCACAACAGGATAGATCAGCAGTCAATCTCCTGCCGTGCATCCATCATTTGGCCGGCAGGAAACCAAGGCACCGATCTGAGTTCCCTTCTTACACCGCATTTGTCTTCCATCTTAGACAAGCCCCTGTTGCTGAGCTCTAGTAATGCCTGTAATACGGCGATAATAATAGTGTCTTACCATGCAGGGTCGTTGTAAGGATTTTAAGAAAACTAGTTCATGCTTTGGCAAGTGCTGGGAAGGGCAGGGCAGGGAAGAGCAGGGAAAATCAGCCTTCTCTCCTTCCACATCGGGGCAAACACTCGGGCAGGGTTTTAGCGCTGAGCCTGGAACGACTTTCTGTGGTTGGTGATGAGACTTTGAGTAACCCATTGGCCATCTAGATTCTGTCCTGCGGCGAGTGGATTGCGACATAACTTACTTTTTCTGGTAAGAAAAATGACGTTCAATGCAGTGGGAAAATATGGGAGGTTACAAATGAAGAACGTACTATTGAGTTCAATGTGGCTTATTGCCAGGTCAAAGGATATACGATTGGCACCGTTGCCTGCATTCTTCTCCCACACTCCAGCCTAAGGCTGTGGTGATGTGCAGGCATCAGGACTGCTTTTTCCCTCTCCCCACCAGCCTGTCCTTTAATTATACCCAGCAGGGTGACAAACTTTGGAGAACCTGAAACATCACCATTCTGCGATGTTTTGCTAAGTCCTCATGAAGGATTTTGACAATGAATTTTGGATTCACATCCCCCAGCAAAAACAGTTAGCTGGAACTGTCACATAGTCGTGTAGGCAGAGATGAGATCATTTAAACCAAGTAGAATATATTCAAACCAAAACTGGTGACTGAGTTACAAATCCGGAGCACTGGCCTTTAGATTATCATGAATGGCCCCAAACAGTCACTCCACTTTCATTTCTGAAAATCTAGAAGCATTTATGTACTGTTTTATAAAGGAGGACACCAAGAATGCTCTCTAATCAGAACTGTGGCATCAAATATAAGTTTTGAATCTTAATTTGGTAAATATATATGAGCCTATTTTTTTTTTTAAATGACTCTTTAGCTGAAATCGTTCCAAGAGCAACTTGTGGATAAATAGGGAGGGTTTCAGCTTAACTTTGCTTTATGCTTGGTTTTTTAGTTTTTTCTTGTCGAACAGCTTTCCCTGCATTTCATGAAAATCTCTTTACACTTTTGCTTCAAGAATGAGAATGTAGGAGTTGCTTCTTAGAAAAGAAACCAATAGGTGAAATTTGCACCATCTTGGCCTGCTCAGACACTATTTCATGCAGCTTTCTGAAAATAGTTTCCCGTTGTCAACATTTAAAAGCAATAACATGATGCTTCATGTTTAGTACACAACAGAAGTTTTTCTGCCCCATTTTTTGCCTGTGCACACTCTTCTAGGACACAAGGCAAGGGGTATAAGCCTTACAAAGGAGATTTTGGGCCATCACATTGGTGAGTTTCTGCCTTAGTTTTCAAGTTATTTTGGAGCATTCCTGGGAATTCGAGGCCATGACTCAGAGGCAGGCAGAACACGTGCTTTGAATGCAGAAAGTTCCAGGTAGGGCTAGAAAAACTTCCGCCTGAAAGCTCAGGAAGCTGCTGCCGGTCAGTGTGGACAATACTGGGTTAGACGGAACAAGTGTCGTACTTTCCTAACCATGTAGGAAACCGTGACGAGCCCTTTCAGAATGCACCCCTGCAGAATCCACAGACTTCCTGTCATGCTCGGCCCTGCACAGGGAGCCAGTCCAAGAGGAAGTATACAAGGACTCGTGGACCCTGCGAGGAGCAGCTGCAAGATGCAAGAGGGGAGCTGGGAGAGGACGTGCTGGCCCTCAGTCTCTGACCATCCTTCTTCCATGCTTGCTGCTGCCAGTGGTGCTGCTTCCACAATGTGCGGGTCAGTTCCTAGGGACTGTCCCACAAATGCTGAGGGGACTTGCCAGGAGCTTGGACTGCTGCAAAGGGTTAGGGTCCAAAGGATCCGAAAGCCGGAACCAGAGAATCCGAGGGATGCTCTGCACAAAACAGATCCCTCATATGTTCCTAATCAGGACCACTTTCTAGATTTATTTATTTAATCTATAACTTTTATATCCCTTCCACTACTGAGGTCTCGGGACAGTCTTACAATAAACAGGGTGGAGCACAGCATCCAAATTAATTGCTATAGAATAAAACTTTCTAGATATTGTTTCCGCATATTTTTCCTACAGAGCAGGTCCTATAACATGAAACCACACTCATGATTTGCATAAAAAATACTTGTAGTGAATTACATGATGAGTTATAAACGCAGGAGCTTCATTTCTAGTCCTAGCTTCTCTACCCTCTCCCCAGTCTTGCAACATACCTGGGAGTGCTGTTTACCAATGCAAAATTGCATCCAAATCAGGTCACGGCAAGAAAAATGATCTGAAAGTTGTTTATGAAACAGTGTATAATCACATTGCTAACTAAATTACAAAAATTTTACTTACAGATGTTTTCTTTTTGAAGTGATGTGCCTATACTATCAAGCAAAGTTATTCTCTGTTAATTGATTCTGTTGGGAATTAAATGGGAGGGGGAGGAGTTGGCACTAGTATTTCACATTTGCATTATTTTTCCTCTTTTTTAGCTAAATAATGAGCAAGGGAAAGAGAAAATGCTCACAGGATGACACCCCCATATTTAAACAGTGCAACTTTGATGAAGCATCGTGCTTGGGGGACACCCCGAGACTACCAGCAGACAAACGCATAAGGGTTCCATCACTCCTCAGACACACCGATCAAATGGTTTACAGATTTTAGGGTGGCCATGCATCCTCTTCTATACAGAGCAGTCCTCTATCTGAAGGGCGGCCAGAGGTCTTTTTTCTGTTTTGAAGTCATCCTCTAATCAGAAGGCTGTCCAGTGCAACTCTGGTTTGAAGATACAGAGGCATCAGAGGGAAGAGATAGATTTCAAATCCTAGAAAGTGGCTCCAATGTGGATCTTACAGCGCTACTAAGAATAAGGCAGCATGTTACGTTCAGTGAGATTGGACCTCACCCCACGGGCACACAACACACACACGTTCACACACGCACACTGCAAATAGCAACAGGAAAACAATGGCAGCGGAAGGAGAGGTGCTTCCCCTCGATTGATCGCTGTTTGCAGTATGGGAGGGACAAGGTTGCTCCTGCCAGGACAAAGGGAGTGCAAGCTTTGCATAAAATGGCTGTTGAAAGCCTGACACTGTAAGAACAACTTTAGACCTAAGGTGGGGTTCCTGATCAAATTAGGAATCCATATTGTAAGGCTTGCTCCCCACGTACACCTTAGACATACTAATTGCTTGCCTGTCCTTTGGAGATACACTCTTTGATATGTGAACAGTTTACCTGTCCCAAGGGTTCTTTCTGTATTGTGCTGCCTTAATCCCATTCAGTTAATTTTGTTTTATTCTAACGTGTCTCTAGCATACTGCCTACCTGATCCCCTCCAAATGTTTATCGGTTATAAAAGCATCTTGTACAGATGACACCTTGGTAGTCCCTTTGTGGGTTGCCTACAGGCCACACGCATTTCCCAATAAACTGTAAATGTCCTTTTCATCGTATACCCCCGGTGGACTCTCTTTGGGTGTTTCTTCTTATTCTTGACAGTCAATATCAAGGCAGCAGTGAAAGCTGAAACCTCCCCTGTCCTTGCTTTGGAAAGCTAGTAAAAAACAGGAGGGGCACATTTAGGATTTTCTTTAACCTTGCTATCCTTGACATTTAAGGTAGTGTGTAATTACGCCCCAACATTCACATTTTAACAAAGCATCTTCCAAAGGCAAAAGCAGGGGCGGTCCTTTCCTGGAATCCTGGGCCATCAAGCAGGACTTACTGTGGCGAGTGGAGTGCACACCCAGCAGCTTCTTTCAGCTAGTGTTTCCAGCAGAAAAACAAATTATATCAGGTATTGTTTGGCCCGGTGCTGCAGACCCTGCCCTCTTGCTCTAATTGCAGTCATTGAACTCTCCTCCCTCCATCTTCAGCCTTATTCACCCTTCTTCAGTACACACACATGGGGAATTTAACTCCAACTTCGTCTAATTGA
Source organism: Varanus komodoensis (assembly GCF_004798865.1). Taxonomy (NCBI): domain Eukaryota; kingdom Metazoa; phylum Chordata; class Lepidosauria; order Squamata; family Varanidae; genus Varanus; species Varanus komodoensis. The sequence continues at coordinate 13,045,336 of NW_025335317.1, forward strand.
TAACATGTTTATCACTCTAAACCCAGAAGCAAGAACAGCAACAGGAAAATGGATGGTGATCACGGGCAGTGCTAAAGGCAAACCTGAGATGAAATTGTGCTGCATTTTCGATTATAAACCAGTCCTAGGAAAGATTTTGCTAAGTGAGAAGGTTAAAAATATCAGGTCTTTGCAGCTTGAAGATACAAGCAGGAGGGTCATAATGAAGGACTTTGTTGTTGCGCTGATGGTGATGGGTTTACCGACCGCCACACCTCACACCATCCCAAGTTCATGGGTGTTTTGTGGTGCAGCTACGTTGCTTTAGACCTGGACTTGTGATCTTATGGGTGGGGTAAGGATTTTAGAAGGCCTGAAATATTATTTCAATTGTGACGCACACAGCTGAACATTCCTATTCTCTCCTCATTGGTCTTCCATGCTTCACAACTGGTTCCATTATTTCCAATAGATGTGAGCAAACCAAACCAGGACTTCACTGCCCTGATCTGAAATACATTAACTCAGAAAAACAGCATTTTGTTGCAGAAAAGAATAATGCATGGAGTTAAAAATTTCACTAGTTTTTTAGAAACCGTGGTAGCTGTGGGACCCCCTACTCTGTAATTGTAGCACCTAAACTATTCCATCCAATGCTAGGTTGCTTTTGTAAAATGGGAAGAAGATTAAGCCTACTTGCTAGGGTTGCTGGATTGTATTCTTTTATAGCAGCCCTTGCTTCTGCACCTTGGAACACAGTTCGATGTGCAAAAATTGGCAAGCATCCATTCAGATATTGGCAGCCTTTTGTGTGAATGAAAGGAGCTGCTCCATCCATGGAAGTCTAGATCCGATGGAAGAATGCTTTCCTTGCGAGCTATGTTCTTTCTTGATAAGGATGCTTCTTCAGGCTTCTTCCCTGTGCCTTTAATGGTGTGATCCAAAGAAATCGAGCTGGCAAAACTCTTCCTTGTTTACAGATGATGGAGAAAGTGTCTAACTGTTTAATTTCTGAAGGCCAAAGCTTCAATAAAAGCATAAGAAAAATGCAGGAGAAAAGAGTGGCAGCTGTCTTCCCTGCATACACAGACAGAAGCACATTCCCAGCTCTGTCGAATAGAGTGGCATTATTGTTCCACTAAAAGCGAAGCAAGCTCTCTGTTCTTGTGACTTTTGCAAACCTGAGACCATAAAGGCTAATTTGCAGAGCAGCCTGCTGCTGAGAAGATAACATTTAAGAGGTCTGAAACATGTAATCAAAACTTTTCTTCAAAACAGATTAAAATCGTAGACCTCAAACCCACCATCCAGATGGTCCCTGGTCATCACTCATTGACCCTAAACTGCAAACACATAATCCTGATGGCGAAATAAAGGTGTCTTCTTTAAATGTCATGTCAGATTCTTGGAAAAGAAACTTGAGGAACTCTAAATCAGCTTTTGTGTCCAGTGAGTAGAAGGCATGTAGCAAATCATGTGATAAGCTGAAATTCTGAAGTGGATTATTCACAGGTAAGATGGTAAGTAATAGCTGGAGAAACAGAGGTCTCACGAGTCACAAAGTTCATAGTCTTTCTGCTTCAGTATTATGAACCTGTAACATCACTTCCATATTACTGGCAGAAAGCAGCAATGAATTGGGCAGTGAAGAAAGCTAACAAGAAGAAAATGGAACATGGTGGAAGAGGAGAGCTTTGCAAATAACTTGACCTGACAGAAAGACAGACAAGTGGGTCTGAGAGCAAACCGAGCCAGAGCTTTCCCTAGAATCAGAAAAGACAAAACTGAGGCTGTCATACTTCAGACACATCACAAGAAAGCAAGACTCCCTGGAGAAGACAGTCAAGGTAGGGAAGGTCAAAGGCAGAAGAAGAAAGATGAAATATGAGATAGACTGACTCCATAAAGGAAGCCACAGCCTCGAATTTACAAGAGCTCAGCTGAAATGCCATGGATGGGACATTTTGGAGGGCTTTCATGCATAGGGTTGCCATGACCTGAAGATGATTTGACTGTACATCACCAAAAAAAAAAAAAAATTAAAATCACTACAATGCAGTAAACATTTTCAAACTTACATGATTGCTTCAAAGGTTGTGCATTGATATGGCCAAACAAATGATTGGGAAAAAACCACAGGCCATTATCTCCTGGCTGTCATTTTCTCCAAGACCCCTTCCTCTCCTCCCTTCCCCTCTGTTCTCCCTGTTCACAGCCTCATATAGTTTTAGCTCTCCATTCTTTTCTATGGGAATCAGTCTAGTCTTCTTTAGGTTGAGGTTTCTCATGTCCATAAAGTGGCTCTAGACTCTCCAGTAATTCCCATTCCTTACAAAAGTGACTGGACAGCAGCAGACCAAACCCAGACAGGAGGTTCGACACACATGCCATCCTGACTCTGATGCACCCAACAGGTGACTGGGCGCTTCGTCGGTACAGGGCTTGGTCCTCCCATAGGTATCCCAGGGGACACTACGGGAGTCATCAGACTTCCCCTCGTTTCCCACTGGGAGCCCTTCCCCAGCTGTGGATGACTGCAGTTATGCACGGATCCCAACGGGGAATCCTGGAAAGGTAACTGGCAGAGGCAAAATCCAGCAGGTGCCCACCCTGCCCAGTGCCCCACCAGGTGTGCTGGTAAGTGAAGCCCTTCTTGACCAATCCAAGTGCATTCAAAGCCCATGTGCTCCAGAGGCCGCCTCAGTTGTGCAAGTCCTCCTGGAATGCCAGCATCGAAACTAGCAGGAATTCAATGTCTGAGTTGCGCTGAGTTCAGCTGAGCTGCCAAACGGCAAACCCTCATTTTAAAGGTGGGATTTCTAAAGGCTTAAATCATTCCTTTTTGCCATGACAGGATACGGGGATATAAACCAGCAGTCTGCGTCCCTTGTAACCCTATCACAATGGGGCTTTGAAGCGTGGTAGACCTTCAGACACTCACTGCTGGAAAGATCCTTCAGTTCTGCAGGGGGACCAGGTGCCCAAAGTTTCCCTCGGTTTTGGAAGCAACTCCAAGACGCTAGCATTCCAATTTATGGGCAAATTCCTCTCCAACAGATCGGCTTATAAAGCATCATGGCTTAGCATGTTGTGAGAATCCAGGTGGAGATTCAAAGTAGACTTGCTCGTAGGACCGAAAAAGCATTGTTGGTTAGTCTTGGCTGTCTACTAGCTCTGAAGCACAATAGCTCCCAAATTTTGTGGCCCTGTTTGCACATCAGGGGACAGTATTTTGAGGGGTGGGTTTAAGGGGACAAGAAATCCAAATCCAGGAATTAGGGTGGCTCTTGGACAGAGAAATGTCCTGTGCTTGAAGGTTACCTTTATTTCAGAGGCTGCCTCATCTTAGCTGAATTTTAAGAGGAACCCTAAGATTTGTTGCTCACCATTTGTTAGCCCCTACAATACACTTCTATTTAAATTACACTAACTATTTGTAAATGTCCATCTATACATGGAAATACCTGCATACACGTGATGCAAACGGGTACTGTTTTGTTCTTTTCTGGGTGATGCACTTCCTTTTTTGGGGGGATTCCTACACATCTCTAGAAAGGACCAGTAGAGTAGCTCACCATCTGTAGTGCTGGTCAAGGTCTTCCCCCATGTCCCCCCCCCCCCCCCCGTTTTCTGCAACAAGCTTCCTTTATTATGCCTCAGATGAATTGCTGCTCCAAGGGATGGGGGGATGGGTTCAGCAAGGCGACTCCCTTTTTTCTGCATACGATAGCCGTCCTTCTGCCCCAGAATGGCATGCATGTCTGCGAAACCTCTCTTGTAAAGGCCCCTCCCTGGGGAAAGTGGCTCTCCATGTGGCTCCTTTGGGGAAGGGGATGCAAGACGGCCCACGGACTGGCAAGCACAAGCAGGCAGGTGTCTGCCCAAGGACACCATGGCGAGTCCTCCTCCTTCAACAAGCAGAGTCATCGTGAGGTCACAATGGCGGGCGTCAGACCTAGGTCCCAGTGGCCTCACTCCCCCACTTAGCCAGGCGGGTGGCATCCACAGGGAACTGCAGTGCCTGCAGGACAGAGACGCAGCCGACATAGGTAAGGGTGGAGCCGGTGGGCGGCAGCCCCACTTCTTGCAGGACTTCTGTTCGCAATGGGGCCCCAGGGTGGCCTGCCAGCAGGAGAGACAGAGAAGAAGGAGGCCGGTGCTCGCATGGTGGCGGCCCCTGAAAGACGCAGGATGAGAGGAGGATGAGTCTTCCAAAGCTGCTCAGCAGTGGATAGACGGACTCCCAGGCTGCAGGTGAGTGGAGGAAGGACACAACTGCCCATAGCAGGGTGGCCCCCAGGTGCTGCGGCATTGCACCTCCCATTTTTTTTTATTTATTTTTCGATTTATATCCTGCCTTTTTCTTACAAAGGGCTCAAGGCAGCTTACATCTCCTCCTCCATCTTATCCCCACAACAACAACCCTGTGAGGTAGGTTGGGCTGAGAGTCTGTGACTGGCCCAAAGTCACCCAGTTGGCTCCATGGCTGAGCGGGGACTAGAACCCAGATCGTCTGAGTCCCAGTCCCATGCTCTCCCCCCTGCCAGCCTAACTTGAGAAGCTGAATGGTGGGAGTTGTAACCCAACGGCATCTAGAAGCAGGGACAACTCGGGTCTTAGTCATTTGTTTATTATATTTCTATCCCATCTTTCTCCAATTATGGAGCTCAGGGTGGCTACATGCAATTCCCAGCTGGTCTCCCCTCCAAGCTCAGGCCAGTCCCGGACCTGCTTAGCTCCAACTTGGTGGATTCCTTGTGTGCCTTCAGACCATACTCTGGGCCAAAGTCTTGAAGGCCTTTGAGTCAGTACTCTCCATGGCTCCTCCCTCAGCAAATCTATCTTTTCTCCCCCACCAGCTGCTCTTGCATCTCCTCCGCGTTCTCCTGACTGCCCAGAAACCGGTCGTGGACATCTCCTCCTGCTCCATCTCACCACCACCCCCCCCGCTTTCTGGGCCGCAGTGAGAGGCAGAAGAACCAGTGGGTTGTGTGCGCTTCTTCTGCATTACATGCAGCACAAGGACTACAAGTCACACGCACAGAAGAGAGACATGGTTTGTGTAGCTGTCGTGTGGGACTTGGTTCCTGGCAAGCGCCACGCAAGCGCTTGGCAAGCTCGCCAGGAAGTCAGACTTGCGGTTGTGAGTAAGCAGGCCTGAGTCTGGAGAGTTGAGCCCGGGGAGCCCACTGGATTCCCATTCCCAAAACAGATTCCTCACATGCCCTGATCCCCATCAGGCACCTGGCCATGGCTCTCTGACCCTGTTTGGAAGGCCACTTGTTCCCCGTTGCTCGGCAGATTGCTTTTCTCCCACTTTGCACCTGGTTTTCTTTCAGCTGACTGCTGTTTTGCCGCTTTAAAAATGCATTGTTCAAATGTTCTTGCTTTGAATTGCTTCTATTATACACTCAATTCTTTATAAGCCACCTTTGTAAGCTACCTTGGAAAGTTGGGCATAAATCCCTAAAAGAAATCATTAATAAATGAATAAATAAAAATGTTATTCATTGAGGTTGCAGGTACTTTATCTTGGTTACCAGAAATCCCAGAGTTAAAGATTAATATCTGGGCATTTGCAAACTGGTCACTGCTGTAAAAGCTATGCATATTCTACTGATGCTTGTTTGGCCAATGCACATCCTTTCCCATTCATTAGGAGCTGGTGACTCAGAGAGCCACAATTGCCATGTATAGTAAATTATGTACAAAGATTGCACAATGCATCTCTCCCGTGATATAGTTTACATTAAAATGTTAATCATGAACACAGACCTTCTCAGCGTGTAACTGAATATCGAGCCAAGAGAGAAGCATTTAAATGAAACCTCCCACAAAGCTTCAGAAATCTGTTGGAGTTCAAAAGAAGAAAAATTATACCATTAAAACAGAGACATGTGAGACAAGAGCCGGGGAAAATTATAGCTGAAATTAATTCGCTCTCCAAAATTTCTCTTCTGCAAATGTTGATGTTGTATATTCCCATCTATTTGCCAAATATTCATGGAACATCTGATATCTGTATTGGACAGCCTGTGAGATTTGATTCCAATGTTTGCTTTTTAACTATCTGTCTATTGACATGAAGGAGTATTTAATATTTGACTGTACTGGGAAGCTGATATGCAGTGGGGTTTAGTACAAGACAGCTTATAACATTTACTATTTGAAACCTCCTAGAATTCAAGATGATTCTACAAGTAGCTCAGATCTGCAAATCAAGTTTAACACTGTGACAGTGAATTTTAATTTGAAATTTATTTATTTATTTATTTATTTATTTATTTATTTATTTATTTAGGAGACTTCTATGCTGCCCCATTCGCAGAAGCCTCGGGGCGGCTCACAACCATAAATAAACTTCAAAATAGAATAATATAAATTGACAATATAAATTGACAATATAAATTAAGTCGCCCTGGCCAAAGAATAAAATGAATAAATAATATTAACAATCAAAATAACATTTTAATAAAAAGGTCTTCGCCTGGCGCCAAAAAACAAATAACGACGGCGCCAGGCGGACCTCTCTGGGGAGCGCATTCCATAGATTAGGCACCACTGCAGAGAAGGCCCTCCTCCGGGTACTCACCCTCCTAATTTCCTTCACGGAGGGTTCCGGAGAAGGGCCTCTCCCGCAGATCTCAGGGGGCGGGTGGGCATATATGGACGTAAGTGCTCCTTCAGGTAGCCAGGACCCAAGTCGTTTAGGGCTTTATAAGTGATCACCAACACCCTGAATTGGGCCCGGACTTCAATGGGAAGCCAGTGAAGCTGACAGAGGACTGGAGTCATGTGAACATAACTCCCAGTCCCCGTCAGCAGCCTGGCAGCTCTGTTTTGAACCAATTGAAGTATCCGAACCGTCTTCAAGGGTAGCCCCATGTAGAGAGCGTTACAGAAGTCAAGTCGGGAAGTCACCAATGCATGTGTCACTGTCGCCAGGCAGTCGTACTCCAGGTAGGGGCGCAGCTGATGGATCAACGTTTGTGGTTCAAAAGGTGAATGCAGGAGCTGAAGGCTGCTGTCAGAGAGCAGGAAGTAGGGATAGGGAAATGTTTTGTTCTCATTTACTTAATTTTGCTCTTTGGAGAAAAAGCACAAACCAAAATTCAGTTTTCCATTGAAATCCACACTTTCTCCCCATTTTGCAAGGGGCTTCTCCAGTCAGAAAAGCCATACAAAACTGTGCAGAATAGGAAAAGGCTCACAGTGTACCTATTCATGAAAATAACATCACCACCACCACCATTTGCTCAACTTATATTCCGCTATACTAGTCCAAAGACTCTCCAAGTGCATTACAATATTACATAAAATAACGATATTTCATAAAATAACAATAATAAAAGCAACCCAGAATAAACAGAGAACTACACGGCCAAGGTCAGATATCAATAAGTTTTATTTATTTATTATTTATTAAAACATTTTTATGCCGCCCCATTCGCCGAAGCCTCAGGGCGGCTCACATCATCAACATGCATTAAAGGTAAAAACAGTATGAATAATATTTAAGTATAAAATTATTTATTAAATCATATTATTCACATTACTGCATTACATTCATACCCCACTTTTCTTCCCCAAGCAGCTTACAAGCTTCTCCTCTTCTCAGTTTTAGCTTCACAAAAACAACCCTGTGAGGTAGGCTAGGCTGAGAATGAGCGACTGGCTCAGGGTCACCCCATGAGCTTCATGATGAGTGGAAAGTAGAACCCAAATTAAGAGTGCTGTGTCCCACTCAGGGCTCTTAATCCCTACACCACACTGGCTGTACATGAATGTATAAAGAGTGTGAACTTTAAAGATGCATTATATCAGGCTTGCATGTGGCGATTAGGCAAACATAGGCATAAGGCAAGATGACACTAAAATGTATGTATTAGGATGGATGCAAAAAACCCAAAAGCCATGTGGGTTTTCATTTCAATGATAGATAAGCCTTACTGGGTTCAGCAGAACTTGCTCCTAGGTCAGTAGGTATAGCGTTACAGCTTTAGAGTGCAATCCAACACAATCAACACAAGTTTGTCACTCTGTCTCATTCATATTTGGTTTCATTGCAGAACAGGGCACTGAACACTACACAAAAAGCCTTGCCCTGCCTCGCCTTGCCTTTCTCCTGCATCACCTGTAGGTGGCATCATAGGATAGTGCAGTAACACACTAGGCAAAAACATTTCTTTCACTTTTAAAATAATACTGTATTTGCCCAGCTCACCAAAAGACCTGCTTAAAAACAGAAGCAGAACTGAAGGGTCACAACCTCATATAAAGAACAAATAAGCAGCCATGAGCAGGGAAGGATGAGAGCACAATAAATGTCTTATTGCAGAAAAGCTCTCAGGAATAAACCGCATTGTGTTGAAGGAGACTTACTCCCAGGAAAGTGGATCTAAGATTGCAGTCTTAGATGGTGAAAGGCAGATATTGATTAACTGCAAGCACTTCAGTCAATCGTAGCCCTAGGTAGGACATAAGAAGAAGCAATTAAAAGATGAAGTTCTAGAGTTGCTGTTTTCCAAAAATGCAAGCTTGCACTTTGAGGGGGTGTTGCAAAAACCACGCAACTTTTAAAACGTGCTGCTTGTCATGTTTTGCCAGTCCCTCCTCCTCTCTTTATTTGGCTTCATTTTAATATTGTTCTCCCAGGGACTGGGACTGCTGCTCTGCCCTGCCGCCCCTTCTACTCAACAAGTGCTACCTGGTCTCCATCACTGGGGAGCACCCAGTTTTCAGGCTAGAAAGTCAGCCTGCCCTCTGGGACACTGCACAGTACATGTTTCTCAGCATCTCTGCCCTGCTTTTACTTTCCCCCTTTTCAATTATTCAAGGCCCTCAGAGTTTGCCTGCTTACAGCACCATTCCTGATCTGCCTTGTTTCTATCATACAGGTTTCGGCTTCATTTAGGACTCAGGCTGCCTTCATCCATGGCATCCTAAGCATCCCAACATTTTGCTCCCCAAACCTTAGTGAAGATCCTGCAATTTATAATGTCAGCCCCTGTCATCTTCCTCCCGGCCTTCTTTGGGTTGTCAGCAGTGCTCTTGCACCTTCCAGTTCCTACGCTCTGCAAGCTGCAGCTTCTTTCAGCTTTTGCTTACACCAGGAGGGCTGATCCTCTTCTTGTCAAAGGACCAGATTCAGTTCAGGGGAGGTTCCCAGGCGCTGCACTTCAGCGATGGGTGCAAGCAGAAGGGGCCAGGCCAAACCTGTCCACATACTTGAGCTTAAAGCTCCTACGACAAATAGATAAATCTTAGGAGGCTTAATCATTTAGCATGGGCTGGGGGTGCCGTATAAAGCCAGGATATCCGCCAATGTCCAGCAGTCAGAGGAAAGGTCACAGCCATTTGGTGCACCTGGGAGGCATGGCTCTGGCCCCAAGGCAGGCCAGGTTTGACGCTGGGGCTGAGTTCCAACACCTGTGCAGTCCCTGTGCTTACACTACGCGGAGGACACGGCAAGGGTCCCAACGGAGGGGGCAAAGGCATCCAGGACACCAAGAGCAGAGTGGTGGTTGACTCACGAGCAACTCGAGGCTGCAAACCTGACAGCTAAAGAAGGGCTCCAAGTTTTTCAAGGAGGCAGAGTCATGCAAATCCCTTTTGTTGGGGTACCTGCCTGCTCCTCCATGGAAGGAGAGCTGCTGGAACCTCAGCTCCGAGCGCATCTGTCTCTGCTTTCTCATCAGAAAGCCCCATGGACACTTTCCGTGGGCTGCTGCTGCTCGCGCTGCCTGGGCAAGATCTGGGGGCAAAGACTTTGAGATGACGGATGAAGAGCCCCCTTCTTGCCGAAAGTGGGCTGCAGGGGGCTGATGTTCCCTTCTCTTCCCGCCACCGCTTGGTAGCCCCTCTGAATCTGCTGGGGGATGTGTGGGAATCCTCCAGTCCAGTCCAGCTGAAATGGCTCCCACATTGGAACCATGATGGGAGAACCATCACGGATCCAAACCTGAAGACAGATGGGAGGTCCTCCTGGCCCAGGTAGCAGTGGGGCCATTTGGAAAGGTTCTGGGGCAGATGTCCAGAGCCCCCTCAGCCTGTTGAAGGGTGTTCACACACAGCAAGCAGGTTTATCATTCGATGAAAGTGAAGCAATATATACAGTCATCTGAAGATCATATATATGATCTGCACGTTGCTAGGTAGCAACCATAGACAAGGCCTTGGGAAGTTTAATGACTGGTGCGGCCTTTAGCCAGTAATCTGAGCGAAGGTGTTTCAAGGAATGTTTGTGGGCCAAGCATGAGGTTTTGAATGATCTTCTCAGAAAAGAAACAGGCTTGTGGTTTTTCAGAGGGAGCTATAATTCCCAGGCCTCCAAAAATCTGTGATCCTGTAATAAATAAGAGTAGGCAGTCTGGAAGTGATGTTTTTTACATAGCTGATTGAATAAGGCTTATTCTGCATGACACCCTATAACGTGCTCTCTTCCAAATCCATTGCACGGTCAAATGCAGATTCCATAACGAGCACAGTTCATAAATAAAGAATCCTTTCATTTTCCGTGAACACAAACTGAGCCTATTTGGTTAAAATCATCTTATGCTCATCCACAATTAACTCCCAGGGATGCAAACCGAGCGAACAGGCAGAAAAATCACTCGGACACAGTCTTCTTCTTCTTCACTATTGTGAATTGGATTGCTTTTCCAGTTATTTATTATCTGCATTTAAATACATGCATTTCACTGGAGAAGAGCCTGATGCTGGGAACAATAGATGGCAAAAGGAGAAGGGGACGGCAGAGGATGAGGTGTCTGGATGGAGTCACTGGGGTGGTGGGTGTGGGCTTGGGTGGACTCTGGGGGATGGTGGAGGACAGGAGGGCCTGGAGGAATGTTGTCTAGGGGGCTGTGATGGCTCGGGCACAACTTTGCGACGAACAACAAGACGACTCATACATTTGGATATGCAAATGTTATGCAAAACATTCCAATCTTTCCCCCTCTTTTGGTTGTGATGCACTTCCCCTTTTGGGGGGAATTGATAAGCAGCCACCCTCATTCCCACTTGCGTGAAGTCATGGGTGGTGTTCAATGGAACATGTGCGCAATCCCCTCGGAGACCTTCCCTGTCAACATGGGCAATCTCCGGTTAAGAGGCAGGGCTGCATCCCAGCTCCCTTCACACTGAAAACCAAGCCTTCTTCTGCCAGTGTGGGGGAGCAGACTTTCCCCTCCTGCAATACAGAAGACCACTTCCCCAGCCAGCCAGTCCCTGCCAAAGGCCTTTTGCCACCCGGCCTGGAGCCCATGAGGGCCAAGGCTACCAAAGGGCTCCCTGTGCCATTCAGACTGTTCCTGCCTCCATCCATTCTGCCCCACTCCCCCGAGCCACCGGTAGCAAAGTACTGTGCTATTAAAGTGAGTATTTGCTTCTGCCAGTAGCATCCACCAGAGTATGTGGCATGTGAGGCCACATGTTTCAGGGAGAAATGGGATGGACTGTGCGCCATTTTCACCACCTCACTCCCAGCCAGTGTCCTGGAATGGCTGTCTGCCGTGACTAAACCTTGCCTCTCCACCGTCTTGTCCTGCTGCTGAGCTTTGCTTGCTTCATTGGACCATTTCTGGGCCCATCAGACCAACGACGACGGGAGTGGCGTGTCCTCATGATGTCAGAACCTCCTGAAATTGAAATGGGCCGAACGTCACGGCACCACTCAAGATCTGTTTTCTGTTCCACAGAAATGTGCTGATAGTTTGAGGTCGGTTCCAAGGTGGCCGGGGTGGGTGGGCGTCTGGAGAAGGCAAAATGACATCAGATTTCCACAAGGCTTTTTGGAGCAGTACCCGAAATAGACATGCAGACACCGTCAGCAGCCTGAAAGAGCATTCTGTCCTCATTCACCGACGTTGTGGGTGTTCCATTCTGTTGTCCCAGATGCCGTCGCTACACACAATGCCAGTGAGATGAGGAAGAGCAACAAAGGCCCACCATCAAAGCGGAACAGAAAAAGAGAGAGAAAAAAACATTCCCTCGCAGTCATGACAAATGAAAATGCACATGGCTAGCAGAGCCCGTGAGTCACCTGCGTACCCACCCATCTGCTATCTTTTCTGAGATAAACCATGGATTATATGTACTCTTAGGGAATGGTCAGCAAGGGGGCACAGAGCAAGGCCTCCTACTGCTTCATCAGCAACACTTTGTTCATACCACGAGAAAATATGAGCAGTGCACAAGGCAGTGTGGCGTAGTGGTTAGAGGGCTGGACCAGGACTCTGGAGATCTGGATTCTAGTTCCCACTCAGCCATGAACTTCACTGGATATCTTTGGGCCAGCTACAGACTCTCAACCTAGCCAACCCCACAGGACTGTCGTGTGGATAAAGCAGGGACGAGGGAGGCCAGGTTATGCCTTGGGTCCCTCGCAGAGAAAAGGACGGGGTATACAAATGCATCAGTAGAAGCCCTGGTGAGTTCAACACACACCATGTCAGATGTTAATGTGAATGCATGGAGGGTCAGAATGGGGTTGCACCTTTCCAGCCTGCACGAGTCCATTATTATAAATTCTCCCCAAATCCTTATGGGGCTCCTTTTGTGCAGATCTGGAATGGGACAGGTTCATTTAAAATTTATTGATTGATTGATTGAAGTCCCAGGGCAGTTTAACAATACGAAATGTAAAACTTTTAAAACACAGCATCCTAAAATGTAACTATTAATAAAACCCCAATTAAAACAGTCAGGTCTTAAAACATTGGGAAAATAAAAAGGTTTTGGCCTGGCACCGAAAATAATAAAATGACAGCACCAGGCAAACCTCCGTGGGGAGTGAATTCCACAAACAGGGTGCCACTGCAGAGAAGGCCCTTCTCTGGGTAGTCACCCTCCTAATCTCCTTCAGGGAGGGCACCCGGAGAAGGGCATCTGCCCCAGAACTTGAGGGGCAGGCAGGCACATATGGAAGAAGACGCTCCTTCAGGTAACCAGGCCCTGAGCATTTCAGACTAGTGCAGCCACACGAAACAAGGTCCGTGCGCACCATTTCTAAAACTTTTCATTGCAGCAAGAATTTTAGTTTAAGTTTAAATTCCTTGTAGGTTTTGCATGTATGCTTTTCAAATGAGGAACAATGCATACAAATGGCGAAGTTTGTTAGAGACCGTCTGGGACTGCCATTCCTTTCAAACAGCCACCTTTGTTTTTCAAGAGAGTAAAGAGATGATGGACCTCGACAAAAGCAGCCTGTCTGCCTCCTACCCGGAACGGTTGCCTCCGGGCGCGTGGCTTGCTGAACACAGAAGGCACGTGGGCGAGAACTGACCGCCATATCTGATTGCGGAGAATTGTGGGGAAGCTTTGAATCATGGCTCAGGAGCACCCTTTGTGGCCCACTACAGAGTTCTGGCATGCCGTTTAGGAATTACTAGCTTAATTAAAGTTGTAATTGCACAGCACTTTTTTAAAAAGATATAATTCCTTGAATTATAACCATGTTGCCTGCAATTGACTGAGTTTATGGCTAAACAAATCCAGTGCTAGTCGTCGAGGGGGATCATTAATCTCTGAGCCCCTGAGGCAAATCTGCTTCTGCATTCATAATATTTCCTTGGGTTTGTGCTCTGAACAGTAGCTGAGCAAGGTAGCTTAATTTTATTGCTTTATGGAAATGCAGGATTTGTGAAGAACTGTTGAGCACATGTGAGGGAGTTGCACCCTCAGTGCAATTCAGCCTTATATTAACCCACAGTTTGAAAATGACTTTCAGGAATTGTAACATTAATTTTATCTAGCTTCATTATTTTTAGAGTGATTACTTGGAAATGCATTTCTTGCCTCCTTTAGCTGCCTCCATAAATGTCTTTCAACATTGTTACCAAAGAATTGTGCCAGTCTTTTAATATAGTCCATGCAGTCGCTGAATAAGACAGGATTCCTTCTTGTTATATCCAGCTTTGGAAATTCATAGTTAATTCCTGCAAGCTCAGACTTCATTCCCGCAGTAATATCATTAAATATGCATTCTTAATTAATCATCTGGAAGTCCTCATTGTATTCTGTATAGTTAAATGGAGCATTACAGCAGCATATGAAATGCTAAAGAAAACCTTAACTTAAACTTTTATTAAACCTTAACTTGAATAAAATATTTCAAACATTATACATGCCATAAATAAGAAGCTGAATTGTTGAGTTCTTTATTATAGGTGTGAGAAAGTGTGATTAGATCCTTCCCCAGTCTACAGAAATGGTATCAGATCTAAACAGAGATGGGAAAGGTGCAAAGCTTAAATAGTAGATAAACAGCTTGTCTCCATGAGGCTGTTAATTGTTGTATCCACTTTTAATTTCAGCGCAGAAGTGCTATGTGAGCTCTACACATAATAGCATTGAAATCCGAGCTCCTTTTCTGCTTTTCCATCATACAACCTCTAGGTGGCACTATGCTAGAGCCAACTGTCACAATCACACAAGTAGGAAAACACAATTTCTTTCATTTCAGAAATAAAACCTTATTTTCCCCCATTATAAGAGCTGCTCTGCATGTGGCTTTTATTGTGCTCCCACAATCCCTCACTGATGCAAGTTTTGCAGGGATTTTTCATCCCGTGGGACCTCGCTCATATTTTCCAGCCATTTCTGTATCTTCTTGACAGTGAAGAAAGTCAGCGATTAAATTTCAGATCTGGAACAAACTGGAAGGAAAGTCTTGTGTAACACTGCGATTCTGCTATGCTGCAGTTTTGCTCTGGTGCCTCTTTGTGGCTAAATAAGAAAATGTATAGAACAGCAAAGACAGATGAGCCATGCAACCTCCATTCCCTGCTCTAAAGCCCAAGCAATTCTTCCTGAAAACAAAAACCAAGAAAAAAAGTGGGGGGGGGGGAAGAAACATTCTTGGTGATATGGCAAGTTAAACCTTTCATATAGAAAAGCCCTAAAGTAATGTAGAAAAGTGCTCTCAAAAACCAGAAGCAAAACTCAAGGATCACTATGCCTTTTAAGTAACTGACAATCAGCTGTGAATAAAAATCCTGAACACAGAATAAATGCCTTGCATTAAAAAAAATCAAAGACGAAAGAAAGAAATAGCAGAGAAATATTTATTATATTGAGTAAGCACAATATTACAGAAGAAAAATGGCGTTTACCTTTGCCTTGATCAATTTTCAGTTTTTGCCTTGAAATTGCGTCGATCACATCAAATCTATTTTCAGTGTAGATTTGGGTTTGGTTTGGTTTAGTTTCGTTTAGTTTAGTTTGCATTTGGGAATCACTCAAAATAGCCACTTCCAGTGCTGTTCTGTATGTGCCTGCTTAGAAGAAAGTCCAATCTGGATCAGTGGAGTCTAGTTCCCGGGATGTGGGTGTAGGATTGCAGCTCAGCCAAGGAACTCTGCAGGAGATTGGACATTCTGCATCTATGAAGATCCCAAGTTCACTGTATTGTCAGAACTGGAAAATTCTGCCTGAAAACCCAGAGCGCCCCTGAAAGGCCATGGAGACAAGTCTGAGCTGGATGGACCAGCTGTGAGGCAGCTTTGGATGTTTCATACAAATTCTTTTACAAGCCAAACACCTGATGAAAAATGGCACAGTTTGGAGACCTGGGCTTCCTCACCTTGTAAGTGTGTTCTTGGTAGAGTCGACCCTGCTGGGATGTTAGAGGGCAAAAGAATTCAGAGGGAAGACATTGGAGTGGAAAATGGTCTTGGATTGGGAGGGACCAGCCTAGAGCTGAGCTTCAATTGCTGATGTCAGGGAGGGAGGGAGGTACCCCAAAGTAATTTATTTTATTTTATT
Source organism: Varanus komodoensis (assembly GCF_004798865.1). Lineage (NCBI taxonomy): Eukaryota > Metazoa > Chordata > Lepidosauria > Squamata > Varanidae > Varanus > Varanus komodoensis. Next base: position 13,061,080 of record NW_025335317.1, read on the forward strand.
TAAAATTTTTGTATCCTGCCCTTTACAGTGTCTTAGGGCAGTGATAACATAAATAAATAAGACGCAGCATCACAATAATATATAAAATCAATACAATGCTAACTTTTAAAATGCTGGGAAAATACAAAGGTTTAGGTCTGGTACTGAAATGAAAAAGATATGGAGGATCCAGAATATCAGAATAAGATCAAGACTAGCACTAGGGCCAAAAAGTAAAGTGGAAGCCAATTCAGAGGGACCAATCTATTCCCTTGATAAGAGAACTCAGGTGTATGTGCTCTTCTAAGAACATCTCATCACTGACAGCAGGAAGAGGGCTCAAAAAAGAGGAAAAAAGGCTTCACAGCAGGTAGTTGTCCCATAAAGCTCCTGACAATCACAGGAATCCAGTTCTGTCACCATATGGTCCCATTTGGATCCAAGAAATTATTTCAGTATGGGAATATGTCACAGTGACAGTACTCACTGCAAGCACTTGATGATCTTAGCTTTGTTGGTTTCTGTATCACCAACCTACCTGTCAACTTCTGTTTGAAGCTTTCATTGATCAAGCATGTGAGCAATTTGAGGCATTTTCTGGAGAAGAATAAAACAAGGCCCCTCAGCATTTAATTTCATTTGCTTTGAAAAAAATGGATGCCAAAGCCTTCCCTATGATTGAATGGCCAATCTGCTTTCTTAGATTAGAAGGCTTTGACATCTCAGAAGGGCTACGAAGTTTCTGGTACAGGGAACAAAGGTTGTTGAAAATTGATGGATATGGGACTGCATACACAAAGGCATTCACAGGTTTTTTTTCAGGAGAGAGATCATTAAAAGGTGGAGAACAGGTGGCATGGCAGACATAAAAAGAAGCACACAGCAAAATGGTGAACCAAACAGAGTTAGTTTTATGAAGCATCATCATAAAATTGGTACCCCATGTCTGAGCTGCTGATTTCCCTGCTAAAATAACCATTAGCTGATTGGCTTAATGAAGCCACTCACGCACAAGTGACAATGAGAAAAATGTCCAGAATTCACACCCAAAGCTCCCAAATTACAAGGGAAATGATCTAAACAGCAACCTAGTGAAATCTTCTAAATCTCTGTTTAAATATTTGACAATGTTATGGCTGAAAATACACACAAACACAGAGCAAGATCATTGCCTATTAAACGGAGTTGATATGATTCTCAGTTCTGCTCCGAAAGCAATACAAATAGGAAACACCAAGGTAATTATGTTGCTGGTGCTCTTTATTAAGCTTCTTTGTCTCTGAGACTTCACACCTTTCTGGAGGGAGCTGAAGGAGAGCAGGAAAAAATCAGCCACAATTTGGTGGAATTAATTGCTTTCCAATAAGTGGAAGTAAAAGAGACCTCATTACCTCTCTGTGCAAATAACATGAGTGCCAATACTGAGGAAGAGGAAGTGCTGTGATCAGCAATTAAACACAAGATACTCTCGCATGTAACCGAATGGGTGTCATGAAAACCAATTACTGCTTATCCACCACTTGCCAATATTCTGGTCACTAGAGTCGAGCATGTCTGAGGAACGGAGTCCAAGATGAGATCACGCAGATAGGAGGGAAGATGCTTGCGCTTCAGGGGTTAGATCACCAGGTTCTGAGACATCTGAGTGCAGATTTTCATTGGGTGCTATGGTGAGCCAAGGGAAAATGCGATACAACAGTGCCACATCACACACCCCATGGCTGTACTTCACAGGGGCCAGGAGAGAGGACTTGCCAGAGCTGCTGTTTTCAATGGCATCTCTGAGTTTCTGGAAGCCATATGTAGTTTTGCTCTGAGCCCAATGCAGGAATGAATCACGTCAGGCCACAGCTATGCAAGAGCTGCACATCGCGGCCTCTTGTATTAATACTCTTTTATCAGGGGATAAGGCAGACGAGATAAAGGGATATCCAGCTGTGAGGCAAAGTATACTGTTTGGACAGAAGACATGGGGGGAAATAAACAACGCAAGAAACACAGCCTTGAAAGGGGATTTTCTGCAAAGCTTGCTAGTCTTCCCTGAATTGTCGAGGGCAACATGCTCGGTATCTTTAGAAGACTGAAACAGAACTGTATGGCTTTCCTCACTTTGGATTTGTGTGCAAAGGTCTAAATTAGGGATGTCAGAGAAATTTTTGTACCCCACCCTTTAGCTGTGGCAGATTCAAATGCATTCAGGTTACTGTGAACCTTACCCATGGATTCCGCAGTGGAACATCTTTTTCCAAAAAAGCATGGATTCTATAGACTTATAAAGTGACTTTTTAGTTTCTGGAATTGTATGCAAATTTAATTATATAAAATATATATTTTTTTTCTGGAGAAAACAACCCTGTGAGGTAGGTTAGGGCAAGAGTACACGACTGGCCCAAAGATACCCAGAAAGCTATCTTTCTGAGTGGGGACTAGAACATGGATCTCCCAAGTCCCAGTACTGCTGTACCCTTTTGACTGTTCATGATAATGCTGTAGGACAAGTACATTTACTAGGTATGTAGGTGTCCTTGAAAAATAACCAGATGTTATCCAAAACCACCCCCTGCTACAATAGTCAATCTCTACCCTTCTTATTTTCAAAGGCAAGCCCATTAACTTAGCAGGGCTGCTGTACCAGTGCAAAATTCAGGTCTTCATACGGCTTTCTATCATGTATAAGTAAAAAAAGAAGTTGATATGCTAAAGGTGCAATTCTATGGCCCCGAACATCCCAAGACTCCCCAAGCAACATCCCAAAACACCCTCCAACCTGCCTGCTCACATCCAGCACAGAAAAAGCCACATTGGCTGCCCCCTTGGGGTCTTCATTGGGAGTGCCAAGGGCACGGACTCTGGGGCTGTGGAGATCCATGGATTCCATCGGCACCCCAGCTTCTTTCTCTCCCACTTCTCAGTGCCAAAACTAGATGGCCAAAAATGGCCATCTAGAGAAAATGCAGGACACACGACGTGGTAACAGTGAAACTGCTTCCACAGTGCTTGGGCCTTGCATTGGGTGCTTGTAAACCTCTGTGTTCAATAGGACTGTGCTCTTAGAAAACTAATCAAACCTACGGAGAGTTGTCCCACTGCCCCCTGCCAACAAACGCACACACACCAGCTTTAGAGAACTGGACTTCCTATTTCAAAGAGATCCTCCCATTGGTGACCCAAAAAGAGCATCATTTAACCAAAGCACCAACTTCAAAGAAAAAGCTGTGATGCTGCTCCAGCTCCGTTCACTATCTTCTCCACTGCTGCAGAAGGAGAAAGTCTGCTTTCATGTTGTTGTTGTTTTTTAAAACCACCACACTGGGAACAAGTCCTAATTTAGCTTTGCAAAGTGAAAATATGACTTCTGAGGACCATTTGCCTCTGGAACACTGTCTTACACAGGAGGTAGAGGTAGGAGGGAGCCCACAGTGAGAAGGAAAAACCAGAACCAGCAGACAGCTGGCATGCTCTTTGTTGCTCTGTTCTACTGCATACTTTTGCAGGCACGCCATTTCTATGGAAGGGACAACTCTCCTGCTGGCTTGTGGTCCAGTCCTGTTCGCTTGTCTATAAAAGACAGTCTTGCATCATTCCAGCATCATGTAGTCCAGCAAGAGAAGATGACTTCTCCTTAAAAGCTGCAGGAGTTCTTTGCCCCTGAAATCAGTATGGACAAACCATCTTGCCATCTCCTGCATTTCCCTCCCTCCTGTGTGAGTTACCCACTTTCTTCCATGGTTTGCTGCAACTCCAGTGTAGCATTATGGGTGACCATAATCAGTTTTTTTTAACAGGGATTAGAGCCAGTTTGCAAATAGGGCAGTGGCTGACGCATCACCCTAGAAAGAATAAGCACACCCTCATAGACAAGCATTTGCATAGCATTTCATATGCTAATTTATATGCCTACTTGCACAATAAAAATAATTATTACTCATAAAATTTATTGTGTTTGCATTTTTGCTGCCAGGAATGGCCAGAGGTACCTGTGAGGTTTTCTGCCAAAGTAACTTACCCATTCTAGGATGGTCCTGATAGTCCTTGTAGCCTGGTTTGATTTTGCTACATTTTCAGGCAGAAAGAGTCTTTCACTGTGTATTTTTTCACGATAACTTCTATATTCCCATGTGTAAATACTTCCTAGATATATAACTAATTTAATCCTTTCAGGTATCTATACCGTACCAACATGTACTTGAACTTACTCCGGTAAATGGTTTTTCTGGGAATACTGCAGGCCGAGTTGGCATCCTTCCCAGGTCCTGCTTGCTAGCATCCTAAAGAACAAAATTCTTGTATGACGATCCTAAATTCCTTTTCAGTGTATGCCTCTTACTTTTAATTTAACTATTAATTACAAGAATGCAGGGATGCCGGAAGAGGCAGAAAAAGCGGGGAAGATTTTCCTAGTGTGTGAGTGACCTTTTTATCACTGAGGGAAGCTGCTGGCATTTTATATTCTTTCCAGGAAAAGGAGCAAAGTAATGAATTCAGTATAAGTGGCAGTTACTTGAAAGGGGAGGAGGTGAGAGTGGCTGTAGTGAGTCTGCAGGAGGGAAAAAAAGCTGAAATTCCTAAAAATGCTGATCCCTCGCTGGGGAAGGGGGGGCCTTTTGCAGGAAGGGAGGTTTGCACAGGAATGCCACCGTCTGACGACCTCGTGATCTCGTAGTTTCAGGTCTGCTGGATTTTTGCTTGCTTGCTTGCTTTCACAGAACTAGGGCTCCGCACATGAGGCCATTAAAATTGTGTTGATGACAACATGATGCCACAGGCTGAATTCAGCTCTGGACAAGCTCTTGGGGACCTGCATTCCAGCAGAGGCGGCATGTATGGCAGACAGGATGGAGCTCAAGGCAAAAAGGCCGGGGTGAGAAATATCAGCAAATTGTAGCTTAAAGTTCATAATAACTAAGCTTTGGAAAACACATTTCAGCCTTTTAGAATGTGTGTGTGTGTGTAGGAGGGGGTGTAAAAAACCCCAGGAAATCACCAGAACATCAGTGGGGAGAAAGGAGGGAGGCATAGAACAGGGATGGGAAGATCAGGCTAGAAACCGGCTTTCTCACACTCACCAGATTTATTTATTTATTTCAAACTTCTTCAGACTGTCCCTCACCATAGTCTCAGGGCAGTTTAACAGTAAGACAAAAAATAAAACAAAACACAGCATCCTAATCAATTTCTAGCAATGAAACCCATATTAAAATAACAGTCGAACCTTAAAATATTGGGAAAATAGAAAGGTTCCCCAGAGCTACCATTCTGGGAGCCCTTAACATCAAAAGGTGCTGGGAACGATTGATGGCAAAAGGAGAAGGGGACGGCAGAGGATGAGGTGGCTGGATGGAGTGACTGAAGGAATCGGCATGAGCTTGAATGGACTCCGGGGGATGGTGGAGGACAGGGGAGCCTGGAGGGATGCTGTCCATGGGGTGGCGATGGCTCGGACACGACTTTGCGACTAACAGCAACAACAGCATCAAAACCCCACATATTAGGTAGCTGCTTCCTATTTCTACACCCTCTAAAATTAAACTTAAGCTGTCAGGGTGAAGGATGCCCCCAGATATTTCTGCCAGGGCTTTAGGAACACTGCTCTGCAAAGTGTGCAGATCTTCTACAGTGGCACACCACATGGCGGGCCTTCTTTGTCGTCCTTTATGCAGAATGAGCTGCCTAGTCAAAACACACACCTGTGAAAACACCCTGCTGAACGCTGGCCAAGGCATTATCACTGATCCTGATTAATCCTGACACAGGAAACTTTACTCTGTTAACTATCACCCTTTATATTTCTGGTGGACATACTAGAACAGTCTATTGCAAAGAGACTTTGGGCACTAATGAACTCCATCTCAGTTGGTAATAATTCCCAAAAGAAATGCTCATAAAGGACCAGGGCTAACTCAAGCAGAGTTCAGTTCAGTTTACTTTCTCAGTGGCTTTCTGCCAGCCAGCATAATACAGCATCACTGCAGTTATTAACCTAGAAATCTTTCCTTCAGAGTCTAAAATATCACCCAATCAGGAGCTACAGGGGAATGCCATGCGGTGTTATAAATGGCAAAGCTGCTTTCCAACTTAAAGGATAGTGGGGAAGCATTGCCTTAGCTTTGAGCTTTGCCAGTGTGGAAGGGAACATGATTCTGGCCACATAGCGCACTCTTAAGCGAGCGGTTTTTCCTCCAGATTAGTTGCTTCTTAGCTTGTGTTCATGTTGTTAGAGAAAATCCTAATACTGAATGCATCTGACTCCAAAGGAGGTAATATCTTCCCCCCAGTTGATCCCAGTTTTGGGATAATATGAGGATTTAAAAGACTAGCAAAATGGGCCCTTCTCCTCCCCCTCCCATAGGTGCCTATTCATGGATATTGATTTGTGGAATTAATGCTTTGCTTTTGAATCCATTGCTGGTTGCCGTACATAAAGAACCATGCAGTGGAATTGTGAATGGAAGGGGAAGGGAAGGGTATGTTTTTGGGTAGGAATTCTTAACAACTAGAACAAACTTCCAGATCAAGAAAGAGAAGCATAGCGTAAATATGTGCAGCATTTGAGGGGTGATACCTGTGTTTGCCTGGTGGATGACTTGTGTGCCTTTAGACCATACTCTCCCCATCAAACACGTCTTTGCATTTCTTCATAGATGGAGGAAAAATGTGCTCCACTTCTCACCACTCTACCAGCTCTTACGATTCCTCACGAAGGTGGTTTTATATGAAGTGGGCAGTTGATGCGGGAAGCGCTGCCAGTTTCTTCCCCAAGGTCTACAGAAGTTGGAGCTGGACGCCTGTGGACACCTGCCCCGCTTTTTATAAAACTTTTTAATAAGACTGTGGGAAGACTATGGGCACTAATATTAATCAATAATAGCAGGGTAATAATGATGTTAACTATTCTCTCTATGTTTTTACTGATATTATAGACAAGCTTTTCAAGAAAACAATATAATATAGCCCAAATAACACCAGAAAAACAAAATCTGATGCTGAAAGCAACATCTTTACAGTGTCTTAAAAGCATACTAAAATCACCTAAATTTTCCCAAGTGCAATTATACCAATTATCCCTAGGTCAGGAAAAACCTCACCTGATGAGTTTCAGTCTGTCAGACACTTGTTGAAAACCTGAAAGAAAATGAAGGCAGAACCACATCTAACAAAATCATCTGAATACTTATGGAATACTAAAATTGTATAATCCATAATATTTGGAAAACTCTTTTTCTGGATTTCCCATTGCAATCCTTTCCAACGTTACAGTTTTAAAGGTTTACCTGTTCACATTTGAAAAATAAGGGGCACTGGAATTGGGATGCTTGAAATAAGAAACATCCATTACTCTGTAGAAAAGTGTCACTCAGAAACAAAGTGTAGCCATTGTATTTTGTTAAAAGGACAAGATACAGTTCGTTACTTAAGGCCACTGAATATCAAGGCAGATGGAAGGGTGCCATCTGCTGTTTTACTAGACTGACTTCCTTTCAACATTCGGCTGCTAAGACTCTAAACTGCAACCCAGTTATCTAGAAATAAGATCTATTCAACTTGGCGTGGATTACTTGTGACCAGACATTCCTAAGAGGGTGCCACAAGTGACATTCCCAGACAACTGACGTCCAAGCTGAACGTGAGGCTGAGAGACCTGCAGTTCCGATGGTTCTCCACTCACATGGGTGGAAAAGAGGCAGGAGACGAGTGGGGGATCTGGATCACAACCTGCGGGGAAAGGACTAAGAAAGGCTCACCCATTCAAGAACCACCATAATCAGCCATGCAAGCCTGCATTTCCCTTCAAAACAAAGCATTATCGAGGAAGGTGTGATCACAGACCTCTTGGGCCAGTTAATTTGGCCTGGAATTAAGTAATAGTTGTCCATTCTTTTACAAACCCTGGCCTGTGCTTTTAACAGCAGGCTGGCAATGGAACAAAGGAAGCTATTCTTGGCTTGCAGGTGAATTAAATGGAGCGAAACCCCACTTGCTAAAGCTGTCCAGGTCTGGGTAGAAGCAAGGAGCAGTATCCAACCAAACATTAGCACTCACATAAATTGTGCTATTGATCTATCTACCTACCTACCTACCTATTGATCACATTTCTATCCCACTGTTCTCTCAATGTGGAACTCCGGGTGGCTACATGTGGTTCCCAGGTGGCCTCCCCTCCAAGCTCAGGTCAGCCCTGGATCTGCTTAGCTTCAATGTGGTGGATGACTTGTGTGCCTTCGGACCATACTCTGGGCCACTAGCCCGGCACAAGGGATGTCCAGCACAATACCGACATTGTTGGGTGGCACTATTTTTTATTTTATTTATTTATTAAAACATTTTTATGCCGTCCCATTCGCCGAAGCCTTGGGGCGGCTTACAACAATGGGATCTTTGGGTGATCCCATCATGCCAGCTCCTGCTGTTTATGGTTCTTTAGAGGTCCCTCGTACTGCTACAACTGAAGTGATATTTGCACTGGTATTCAATCAGATGTTGGCGATTACCACTTAACGGTTGTCAGTAGTGAGGTGTGAGAAATCTGGACTGGGGGTGGGAATCCATCAGATTTCCTCAGCTAAGCACCCCAACTCCACCACATGAACAGAGACTAGTCTTTCAGTTGCTACAGACTGTTTGCTGTGAAGCGCCACTAAAAAGCAAAGAGTCTGCCCGCTGTTTTTATGCCTGGGAAGAAGAACACAAGAACTGGTCTCCTAACATCTCATGGGCAGCCGGTTTACCACCAGGTGAACAGAGTGCCGGACTGGATGGGCCACTGGTTTGGCCCTTTGTGGTTTTCCCTGTGTTCTCATGAAAAATCTAAGCATCCGTACCGAAGTTCTCTGCCGCAGAAAGATTTCTAGGATGACGATGAACGATTCCTGGCTGAGCCTAGTGCTATTTCATCTGGGCAAAAACTACTACATTGCAGAATTCTGCTCTGTGTCTTCCACAAGGAATGCTTCCCTTATTGCGCTCAACGTAGTTTCGTGTTTCTCTCCTGTTTTCCTTTGCTACTAAGGTCAATTTCCGCTGTAATTGATGTATGTGTTTACTGAGCTCCCTCCGGTGACTCGAACAGCAAATAAAGCCAGCCGAATGCTGTAGTTTCAGATACTGCGGAACAATTTACCGCAAAGCACACCATGAACCGGGGTGGGGGGGTGGGGGCTGCTTTACAAGATGCTGACTAAGGTTGAAGCCAGAAGCACGAGCATTAATAACAGAGGGAGACGCATCCCCGCAATGCACGCTCATCTCGATCCAGTCCTTTCAGGAGCTCAAGTCCACACTTGCAGATGCTGTGAGCCACGTGAGCCAAGATTCTCTGGGACTCCACATGCGTTCCACTGCTGGCCAGAAAACAGGTGAATAATGATGCAGGATCTGCCTTTGGGTATGTTCAAAATGCACCCCCACCCCAAAATCAGTGGATGGGCAGCTTGTGGGTGGGCACAGCTCCCACCATCCCTCACATTGGCTATGTCAGCTGGGACTGATGGGAGCTGTGGGCTAAAATACCTGAAGTTGCCCATGCCTGTCCCGAATATGGAGTCAACACGGAGATTTTGTGACAGCACTGGAGGAAGGCATTTTTGCACAAATGTTCACAACCATACACACACGTCAAAGGAAATTGTCCCCCAAGGTCAGATGATCTATTTTGGCATCTGAAGCAGAAAATCTTGTAAGTGGTTTCCTGGAGTACAAATTCATTGGTGATGAATTAAATACCCAAGAATGAGTTGTCCTTCCTTGACACTGCAACTCAGCTGTCTACTCTGCATAATAACAGGGCTGACTCCAGAAGCCTTTGCCAAACTGCGACACAGAGTAAATGGGAGGAGGGGATCAGAAAAGGTTGGGATCTTACAATAATCATTTTGATGGCTTCACTAGCTTTCCACCTTACTATTCAACCACCGCAAGCAGCAACCTTAGCTTGGTTTATGAAAACAAAGCACCAGCTTCCTGTCAAAAGGCAAAGGTACTCTGCACATGTTCAGATGCTCACACCTGGTTTCTGGGCCACAGTTTAAAATGATTGTGTGAAATTGTAAGTTGTATGTTAAGGTATAAGATGCAACCAGTTGATGATGATTTCAAGCTTTTATAGACCGTCACAATAGCCACATGGCTCTCGGGGTTGTTTACAGCAATTAAAAACAAACAAAACATAAAAATCGAATGACATTAACAAATTCAATAAATAAAACATTGGTTCCAATAAATAATATATCCATTCCATCAGCAGGAGCACTAACTGTGGTTAAGTTACTTGCACTGGATGGGTTCTGATTCTGTTTCTAAAGCATTAGCCGTGCATATCATCTCTCCTTCCCAGAAAAGGCTCCAGAATAGATGTGATGAAGGCAGGTCCATGGGACACAGTGCATGTACCAGTGGGACGCACCACCAATGCCACAGGAAACTCCCACATCCTGCAGCTTCGGAAGCAAGCAAAATGCTCGCTCCTTTCCAGGGGCAGACCAGCAGAACTTGGAGAAGGTGGCTGGGCTGACCTGCTCCGTTCTAGAAATGAGTATTTCTGCTTGTTTTTGGATCACGGTTGGAAGTGCTAGGTCTTGTGCCCTTGTGGTGAGTCCCACAAGCACAGCAGGCCCAGAGTATGGTCTGAAGGCACCTAAGGCATTCACCCTGTTGAAGCTAAGCAGCTCTGAAGCTGGCCTGAGCTTGGAGGGGAGAAAACCAGGGAACCTCATCCTGCTTAATCTTGGGAGCTAAGCAGAGTCAGGCCTGGCTGCAGTCTGGATGGGTGACCTGAAGGTATGATTCTTTGTATGGTTTTTATTGTAAATCGCCCAGAGAGCTTCATCTGCAGGTGGTATAGAAATAATCATGATGATGATGACGATGACGGCGGCGACGCAAAGCTGCATGTAGCCACCTTGAGTTCCACTATGGAGAAAAGTTAGGATATTAATACAATGCAATACCCGAAGGACCATAACAGCAGTGTTAGTGACTAACTCATGTGCTTCTCTTTGCGATCGGCTGCAATCACATAGAATGCAGTGATGGAAGGCCTCACAACACTGTGCAAGGAATCCTGTTTGGGAGTAGGACTCCCTTAGATTCCCCGGGCTCGTGCCCCTAGATTCTGGTCTGGTTTTTGCAGCCATGAGTGCAAGGTCTCTTCTTCTAAGTCAGGGTCAAGGACAGGAGGAAATCCACAAACACTAGTGGGAAGGATCCTATGGGTCTTCAGCACAATACTAGGTCCCACTGAAAGAGTAAAAGCAGGACTAGGGTAAGAAGTCCACCCCATCGCTCCGTTCCACTTCGCTCCTGGGGTCCTTTTCTCCTAGATGGGCACATTTCCAGGATCAGGAAAGAGAAACATGACAGGGTGCGGCAGATGGTGGAAGCGAGCCGTGCGTGTGCCTCCCCAGTGAACTGCAGCTGCCCTGGGGGTACCACCCATTCATACAGGTGTCGAGCTCTCCAGAGTGTACCAACTATCATAGCCATTTGCCCCATGAGCAACATATCATTAATTCAACTTGGCGTTTTAACGGATGTGTTCATGGAGAGGAGGGGCTCTTTCTGTTATCACTGGAGAAAGAGAATAGGAGAAAGCGGGAGGAACACATTGCAACGGCTCTCTTTCCCTGGAGGACTTGGACCAATATTTACCCTGAAGTTATATTTCATTTGGCAGAAAATATTTCCTCCCCCACAGCCATTTGTAGCTTCTCCATAAACTGTCTTCCAAGGACTCATTTCTTCTATATGATGGCGTGGCAGTGGACCTGAAAGAGGAAGACAATAAGAAAAAGCACCCAGTGTGGATGCTGAGAATAGATGTTTGGAAAAAAAGAAGGCTCTTAATGAGTTCCTTGTTCTACTCTTTGTTGGAAACACGACAGCTCCAATGGCGCCACTTGTTTTGGTGAGTGGCTGATTTTCAGAACATTCATCAACATCCTCTGTGGGAATACCAGCTTGTCTCAGTATTCAGCCTCCTTCTCCCATAATTCTCCAGCCTGGGGTCATCCCATGAATGAAGCTGATTGGTGGGAGGTGTAGGACAGATAAAAGAAGTACTTCTGCACACAATGTATTGTTGAATTATGGAATTTACTGCCGTGAAAGTGGTGATGGCTTTCAATCTGGATAGCTTTAAAAGGGGACTGGACGTATTTATGGAGCAGGCAACTCTCAGTGGCTACTAGCCTTGCCGGCCATGTGCCACTTCCTTCACCAGAGGCAGCCTGCCTGCGGAGGGGCTTGGCCAGGCGGAGGCCTTGCCCCCATCCTGCTCAAGGGATCCTGAGGGCAGCTGGATTGCCACTGTGCGCATGGAGTGCTGGACTAGATGGAGCTTTGCTCTGATCCAGCGGGGCTTTTCTTCAGTTCTTATACTTCCATTCCCCCAGCTTGAGAAGAATGGAAGGAGGGACTGTGACGCTGTCATAAGAACACTAATTTCCAAGGCCATAACACAGAATAATAGAATCATGGAATAGTAGAGCTGAAGGGGCCAGAGGGCCATCAGGTCCTACCCCCTGCTCTGAGAAGGACTCCAAATTAAACCATCCCCTTCTTCTACCGGCAGATATATCTGTATTTTGACATGTGTCCATGCTCTAGCAAGCTGTTGACTGGCTACATTTCCCTTGTCTATGCACACCTTGCAGCAAACAGATAGATCGGGAATTGCAACATGTAAGGACTGCCATGTGGCTTGTGCAAAGTTACCTATAAGGAAGACCTTCCTAGGTATTAATTTGTTCATGTTTGAAATGACTCTCGGAATTATAACGCCATGCTGGAGGACCATATCAAATCAGGCCATCGAATCCAACTCACCGCCTGCAATTTGAATCTTCCACTCATTTTGGATCCCACCCATCACCTGAGCAGCCCAAAAATTTGCACATAGATTATTTACTATCATGAATTTCATTTCTGCACCATCCAAAAGCTGAAGCTCTCTGGGCAGTCTAGATCTTGGCTAAAGCAAAAGAATCAACCAACACATTGTGGAGGGACATCTTTCTCACCCCAGTCACAAGCCAAACTGTCCTAGGGGATTTCAGCTCTCCTGAATCCAAATAAGGCAGGTCTGGACAAAATTGGTAATATAAAATGGTAACCTTGTAGTAAAATCCAATGATCATGCAATCCCCGGCATAGATGTCATTTTCCCCTCTTATCACAGAAAGGGAGAAAATGCTTGCAGCTGTATCAGATTTGCTGCTGTGGATTCCCTATTGTAAATTGTACCAGAAGTCACACTAGCCTGGCATTGGCAAGCAGCTTACCTGGCCAGTAGCCAAGGTCCCCGTACCATGACTGGGCCTCCATCAATCGCTTGCCACAGGCTGGAGCTGGGAGCCTCAGTTTTAATTTCCCACATCCCCCAAACGTGTTGTTGCTCCACGTCATGATGAGAAATGAAAAGGCAGCGTCTTAGTCTTGCTTGCTGCTCCTGCCCAGTAAACCAGAGCAGCCCCTTTGACATAAGAGGGACCCTGGACAACTTGGCCAGGGCTCCCTCAAATCTGGAGCCAGCCTGCATGGTTGCAATGGGAGCACCTTTATGGTGCATTTCAAGGTGAAGCTCCAGGAGCCGCCCTTGAAAGAGATCAGAGGAGGGCCTTCTCTGCAGTGGCCCCCCGTTTGTGGAACACGCTCCCCAGAGAGGTTCGCCTGGCGCCAACGCTCCTTTCCTTTCAACATCAGTCGAAACCCTTTTTATTCTCCCAATATTTTAATTGTTGACCTGTTTTGTTCAGTTGTTTGCTATTTTCACATTGGATGCTGGGCAGTTGCTACTCTTCTTTCTATTTTTATTCTATTTTATTAATCCCTTGTAAACCGTCCTGCAACATCTGTGAAGGGACAGTAAAGAAAAGTTTTTAAAAAATAAATGAATGAATGTTTGGAGGGCACCGAGGCTGGGCAAGGTAGGCAAATACTGTATCATGCTGTCATATGAACAAGGATCAGCTCTAGGAATCAGCACAGAGCCAGGCGATAGGGAAATTTTTGCAAACCACCCAGAAAGCTTGGACTTCTGAGTGATATCAACATGTAAAATAATAATAATAGGCTATGATTTGAGTCTCACTGAAGAGGATGACCAGGGGCAGGAGCCGTGGTGACCCTTCACCGTCCTCTTATTTCCCCCATCTAAGTGAATGCTGGCTTCTTGTTGTTGTTAGTCGCGAAGTCGTGTCCGACCCATCACGACCCCATGGACAACATTCCTCCAGGCCCTCCTGTCCTCCACCATCCCCTGGAGTCCACTCAAGCTCACACCAACTGCTTCAGTGACTCCATCTGGCCACCTCATCCTCTGCCGTCCCCTTCTTCTTTTGCCATCTATTGTTCCCAGCATTAGGCTCTTCTCCAGGGAGTCCTTCCTTCTCATTAGGTGGCCAAAGTATTTGAGTTTCACCTTCAGGATCTGGCCTCCTAAAGAGCAATCAGGGTTGATCTCCTCTAGGACTGACCGGTTTGATTGCCTTGTGGTCCAAGGGACTCGCAGGAGTCCCCTCCAGCACCACAACTCAAAGGCCTTAGTTCTTCGGCTCTTAGCCTTCCTTATGGTCCAGCTTTCACAGCCATACATTGCAACTGGGAAAACCATCGCCTTGACTATACGCACTTTTGTTGGCAGGGTGATGTCTCTGCTTTTTAGTATGCTGTCTAGATTTGCCATAGCTTTCCTCCCATTTTTATGAAAAAAAGTAAAATGTTGAACTTTGGCGCAATGCCGACATGAGAACGAAAGCTGCTTGCCTTCTCTTGGCCCCTGGTGGCTTGGGCTATTGCAACACAATGCGCAACCTGAATCTTACATCCTAGAGTGCCTTTCAGTGTGTGCTCTTTGCTAGTATTAGTAGCATCAGGACATAAAGCATCGATGAAGCTTGCTCTAACTTTGATGGCTGCCATGGAAACAATGCAGCTTTGGTCTGGGTTTCTGGTGTTCTCTCTCTCTCTCTCTCTCTCACACACACACACACATGTGGCCTGGCATGCAGATATGGTACAAAGGGTGCACAAAAGGATAAGTCCCTGGCTTACATCTCCCTGGCTACTTGCAAAATGTGCTTTGTGATTAGCTGCATATACAGTAGGAAGAAGATGCCTATTCCTTGTTTACGTTCCACAGATTGCGCAGAGGGGCAGGGATGTGTACATACGTGTGCATGATATGGCAAGGAAGAGGACGGGATCAAGATTTGCTCCCACATGTGGCAGGGATGCTGGTTTGTTATCTAGGTTGGGAGATTTCCCACTCAGGGTCCCTGTTTGCCATTGGAACATTCTGTGGCAGGCAGAACTTACAGCTGTGCAGACCACAAGAGCGGATGTCCAGCCAAGTTCTTAGTGTTTTCACTCAAGACATCCAATGCAGAAATTTCATCTCCACAGCCACCGACGTTTCACATCTGTCCAGGCCTGATGGGCTCTCTCAAGCCTGAACTGCAGTCCTGAATAATCAAGGGCCAAATGACATGTGACATGTGTCAGTAGGAACCGTGATTACGTTCAGCACCCCAGGCAACGTGCCAGTGTGAACCTGCAGTGGAAGCATTTGTAGAAGTCCAGATACACATCGCAGTACATGGAGAAAGGAGCCAGAAATAAATGTAGGCCGAATCTCTGCGATGTTTGCCTTCCTTCCATCTGTACCTTGTTTAATTCTGGCAGCAACTGTTGATTTCATTTCCCCCTCTAAGCCAAGCCTTTAATGATATGGGTCTTTGTTTTCTTTGGACTGTAATCAGACAGTTTCTGTAAACATCTGCTCCTGCTTTAAACTGCTTTAAGAGCATCACATATACAAGCTATTAGGGAATATCATGAGACTTCATTGTTCCTCCAGCTATAAGCAGTGAATACCTTGAACATTATCTTAGGATTGGGGAACTGGGCTGGTAAAAAGAAAAGGACATCAAATGAGGACAAGAGCCAACAAAACCAAATGGAGGCGAGACAAGTTAAGACAGTATATTGGTTATACTGGAGGGCCATGTTGCGTCGATGTGCATGTTTGGAATCCATTTAGGAATGGCTCTGAAACTACAGGTTGATGATGGAGGGTTCTTTGTGTCGTGGCGGAAATTGGGCAGTCCAGACTTGGAAATGATTGGCTTCCCTACCAATGATTGGCTGGCCTTTCCCAGTCCGCATCGCTCTAGATCCTTTGGCCTACAACTCTCATCATCCCATTGGCCATATTGACTGGAACTGATCTCCCATAGTATTCTCAGCACTGCCTAGCGTACTACAGTTCCCAGGATTCTTTGGGAGCTCCTGCTTAACATAGCACAAACCTCGCATAGCTTGCTTGAACAGCAAAACATCCCTGCAAATCCCAGCATGGCCCAACCAACCAGGGAAGGTCGTCAGAGCTGAGCCCTGGTTGAGGCCTACAGCCCAGCAGGGGCCCACTGGCAAACGTTGCTTCTCCACTTCAGCAGCGCAACCTGCATCTTCACCTGTGTCTTGCTCTGGCCCAGATGATGGTGATGGAGAGGAGGAGGAGGAGAAGCCATCAATGCTCCAGTTCAGACAGCATCCGAAGCCCAGGCAATGCTAATGGTGGACAGGGCGGTAGCAAACAACTGCAAGGAGTCATGAGAAAGTGAATGATAACGGTTGTGAGAATTCAGACTCACTGAAGGTCACCCCATGGAAGATGTCTTTCTTAAAAACCTGGAGTCAGTATGATCCCCGCACACAGAAAATAGCGTATCAGGAGAAGCGTTCTGTGCCAGTCACCCTCTCGATGCTAGCTTTCTATGTGCAGGTTTTTTTCCCTTCTCATATGCAAACACATGAACCTCTACATACAATTTAATATGACACAGTCCAGGAAAAGCGGTATCCCCCAGTTCTGCTGCGTATGTTGACAAGTTGTGATTTAATAGCCGGGGATTGTATGCAATGTTAGCCTTGCTTAAAATAGACTCCCTGAAATGAATGGGATTTAAGTTAGGCTGCCATTGGATACAACTGAGATGTTTAGCTTATTATCACATTTTCCAACTGACACATCTGTGGCTTATTTCTTAGTAGTTTCATCACAGAGTGACACATATTTCAGGATGGTATTTTCCTCTAAGAAACTGCCCTATTATGACCACAGTATGCCAAAGAAAGCAAACAGAGTGCCTGTAATCTCACCCTGAAAGCTGCACCAAGACAGAAGAGGTCCAGTGAGAAATGAGATTCTTTCCAGCCATCTCAATTGGTAGTGGCAGATTAGTCTTACTGCAGAATGAATGCAGGTGAAGCGATGTCGTCATTCACGCATTATCACAACACTGCACTGCCAAAACTGACTGTCTAAACTGTAAGAACACCAAGGCCTTCCTGCTGTGATAAAAATAACAGAACAGGGCCATCTGTATTTTGCACTTGGGGGGCGGGGGGAGGAATAAAACCTCTCGTCCCACCTCCTCCCTTTTTTCACATCAGGAAATGATACATTTGATTTTCAGAAAAATAAAAACGCAACTCAGTTTGGAGTTTTGCCGTTTCGTTGCAGCAGTCGGCTGCTTCATCGCAGGCAATCCACCACGCACTGTTGTTCACTGCTTCAACAGAATATTAAAGTCACGCAGCAGTCCAGGTGTGAGGCTCGTTATGCCTTCGCAGAAAGGGGAACATGTACGAGTGCCAGGTGGCCACCGACTCAGTGGAAATCACTTTTGACGAGCCCTGAAGTTCCAAACATTTCTAGATGTGGGGCTGTTGTATCGTTGCACAAGTTGCACGTGCAGGTGCAAGCTGCCCACACCCAGAGACAGACGCCCCCATGCGAGATCAGGTCTTCTTCTTCTGGTGCTATATAAACACACGCAGCAACATTCCCCAACCTGCAACCCCCTGGATGTGTTGGAATACGACTCCCACAATCCTCTAGGACAGGGATGGTAACCTTTTAGAGACCGAGTGCCCAAACTGCAACCCAAAACCCACTTATGTATCGCAAAGTGCCAACGCTGCAATAAAACCTGAATATGGAGGTTTTAGTTTAGAAAAAACAACTCACAGCCAGTCCAAGTAAATGTATATATATTCTTGGCAGTGCACTGACCGGTCATGCAAAAGCTTGGACAAGTCGCAGCTAATGAGTTGTGGCTTGTATGTCATTGCCTGGCGCCACTACTCCTGTCCGAGCATGCGCATGGCCCCTGTGTGTGCCGTTATCCGATGCTCGGCTGCTGGGGCGGTGCTGGGGCGACTAGGCTCGCCTGCTGACAGAGGGGGCTCCGCGTGCCCGTGCGGCACACGTGCCAGAGGTTCGCCACCACTGCTCCAGGAGAAGTAACCCAACACATGGTAGGCATGTCATGAGCAGAGCCGTATGGGATGAAATGTGTGTGATGAGCGTGTGTGATGAAGACAGTGGCCAGCTTCTTCCATCAGATCAATTTTCAGTGTGCAAGTCAAGCGAATGGAATCCATTCATCTCTGACATTTTGTGGGGGGGGGGAGATGGGTGACAGGATGAATCAGGCAGACCGCCACCTGGCAGTGGAGCTGCTTGTTATGCGTCTTGGCTTCCCAGTGCACTTGCAACAGGTTTGGGCTTATTTGAATCAAACCCAGCCCTTCTTCTCTGTCTTTCATAGCACGGCTTGTAGGTGACTAGTACTGAAATTCAGTTAGAGACAGAGACATCCAGGCTTGTGCTGACAGGTTACTAAATCATTTACTCAGCATCTAACTTTTATAGCTTTGTAATGCACAGAAGCAAAGAGAGTCCACAGCACTTCCAAAACTGTAAAGATGGGGTTTTATTGCATCCAGTTAGACTATTGTAGGACCTTGTTAATATTGGCTTTGTATCGTATGCATTAAAAAAAAATTAAAAATCCCAGATAGTTCAACAGGCTGGTGTTGTGTAGCTTGTTGACACCTGGGTTGTGTTTTTGGACATCCCGGAAGAAACAGGTAGGGGTTTCAAAGCAACAGTGGCAGCCAGGGTGCTTCAGTAGAGCACAGTCTGGTTACTGGACTTTACGTTATCCTTTCTGAAGAGGCTGGAAAATGGGACTTGCCACTAGCTAGGGTCAAAGCCTCCCGGACGGAATTTGTATGTTTTGAGGTATTTTCCAAAAACACAAGACATTTTAAAAATGAAAAGCTTCAAGACTAACTTAAATCGCCTAAAGCCCTTATTTCAATAATTGAAACATTATTCTGTTCTGGGAGGAAGATCAAAGACTGCCTTTTATCAGGCTGCCTACCTATAGATATTAAGAAGGCTAAATCAAGCCAGCGTTGTCTCTGGGTAAGAAACAGCAGAAGTCTGTGAGCTCTGGAGAGCGCAAGCATGTGTAAGCCTTTTTCCCCACCCCTGTGATACAGGTCAGTGAATCCATTAATGTCACCTGATAAGAAAGTCAGGACCTTAATAAAAGAAAGATCACATGTCCTGGGAAAACAAGTTCTTGTTTTAATTTAAAACAGGCTCCTTTTTTCAAGGGTTAGTGTTTACTCTTCATTTCAAACCAGCACACAGTGTATTGTATGGAATAGCAGCTCAGCTCCTGAAGGAATTTTAGAAAGTATCCAAGATCTCTGAAAACTGATATGCATCATGCATATCATTATTTCATTGAATTTTGCTGAGTAAGTATATAGCTAAGACGTTTCTCCCAGACTTGATATTATGCAATACAGTGGGCAAGAAGCACCAAAAATAAGAACCAGAGATTGCAATCCTATACATGATTTGTCAGGAAAAAAGTCCTAGAACTGATCATATGCTGCAACCAGCTATATAAAATCCTATATGCCCTTACCTGGAAGTAAGTCCCATTGAACGTCATCAGACTTACAACTTACATAAAATTGTGCTATAAATCTTGATTTCCAGGAGACTTAGAAACATGCTTAAATCTCTCACTTTGCATTTAATGGGGTTTTAAAATGTGCAACTTGGACGAAATTGAGTCCATGTAGTGGATGGAAGATTACAAATGCCTGCACATTCTAAGCTGTAGTTGTTACTAATGAAAAGTAACATGCCCTCTTCTTTAACCTTCCCTTCTTATATGCACACTTATATGGGTGTGTACTAATACCATAATTACCATAATATTCTGATCAATCCATAGTACAGTGAGCATCAAACATGTGCTATGTGATGAGCTGAATGTCATAGCCCTGTACACATAATGCATGTACACACCCTCTGCACACTCCTCATGCCAATTGGCCCCAGGCCAATTGAGGCCTTTGAATTGTGGTTCTGGAGGAGATTCCTGCAAGTCCCTTGGACAGCAAGGCGATCAAACTGGTCAGTCCTAGAGGAGATCAACCCTGACTGCTCTTTAGAAGGCTAGATACTGAAGATGAAACTCAAATACTTTGGCCACCTAATGAGAAGGAAGGACTCCCTGGAGAAGAGCCCAATGCTGGGAACAATAGATGGCAAAAGAAGGAGGGGACGGCAGAGAATGAGGTGGCTGGATGGAGTCACTGAAGCAGTTGGTGTGAGCTTGGGTGGACTCCAGGGGATGGTGGAGGACAGGAAGGCCTGGAGGAGTGTTGTCCATGGGGTCGTGATGGGTTGGACACAACTTCGCGATTAACAGCAATAACAACAAAATCCTAATCACTGCCACCACCACACTACCCCTGTTCCCCGGCTGCCTTCTTTGCATGAATGAAACAGGGCCCAACATGTGTGTGGCTGCTTGGTTCCAGGATCCAAGCACGGAGGAAGATGGACACATGGACAATTGTACTCCTGTTGGGCTTTTTCTCCTTGATGCCTTGAGGCTGGGAAGTTCAAGAAAGGTTTTTTTTTTTAAATAATAATATTTAAATACGCTAAAAATGTACATTGTTTTATATACACTCAAAATTATGGGAGCACTGTATGTTACTGTGCACTGTTGAGACAACATGACAAGACATTACAGAGGACTATATCTGTGAGCAGTTCGTGTTTTTTCTCATAAATCCCTCGGCAAACAGTCAAAAGACTTCTATGCCTCTCTGATGCTGTTCCTTCTCTGTTCTTTCAAAGGTTTAAAGACCTTTGCTTTTTTGGAGGCACTCTTTATTTAAATTAATGAAAATAGGCTCAACTTACGAGAATAAAAAGTCTTTTAAATGCTGATTAAAAATTAAATCAGCTGTCTGTTATTCCCAGGGGGTCTTGTTTTAAGAGCTGTAATTCAGTTGAAAGTCAAACAAGTAATCTTTTTAACATAGATAATTCCTGCACTGGAAATAATTTATTTGAAATTGTTTCTTAGCCTGAAATGATCAAACTTCAAATGCCAGAGGTGGTAAGGAATGTAACTTTCTTCTCCCAAACACATTTGTTGGGTCACAAGAATTTCTACAAATGTGTGAAGGCTATCACAATATTTTGTCTCATCCTGAAGAGAAACATGGGTGGTTTTCATAAACAGAAGGCAGAAAAAGAATGTATGTAATGCAATGATTTCTCCTTACTCTCTGCAAATTTCATTGCACAAATTATTCATTCCTGCCAAAAGACTGCATGATTGACTGTTTTAGGAGCAAGAGAGAGAATGCATGTTTGTGTTTGTGAATATTGCATATGTGCTTTGGCACTAGCGATCTGTCATAGCCTCACATGTATGATGCTTGCACACCCTCTCTGCACACTCCTGATGCCAACTTGCCCCTGGGCCAGTCTTCATCTGCACTTACAACCTTAAGACATTAAAATTACAATCTTCACTTGAGAGTATGATCAGAAAGGAGCTGAGAAATGTGACAAACCCAAGAAAACATTTGCCCTGAGACGGATGCATTGCGAAACTCACTTGGTTATTTATACATCCTAGTCAAGTGAATATGTCTTGTGACTTGATAGTAACAGCACTTTTAGATTGGACACAGGACCCCAGGAAACATAAGTCAGTATCTGTGTGGCAACTTTAATGGGCATTCATCTTTAAACAGGACATGTGACTGGCTTGATACTGGTTCCTCCCATAGCCGATGAGCGTATTTCCCTTTTAAACCCAGAAACGCTTACTCCTGTTGCTTACAAAGACAAGAAATGAAGAATAACCATTACACATTAGTATAAGATTCATCGCTCTCAGCCAGGTTCAAAGTACTGTTTCTCTCCGAGAGCAAAGACAGATTGCAATGCCATTCCACATGTCAGCATGGCTCACATAAAGAGTCTGGGAATGCCACAAGCAAAAGAGCTGAGAAAGATCGTTCAGAAAGGACAGCACCACGTTCACCCAGCCAAATCAAGTATTAGATTTAGGTTTATATTATTTCCCTTCCTCACAAAGGTCACACAATAAAACCATCACTACAAAATACAGATAAACACTTGCCAATATACCAAAAACCCTTCCAAAGGAGGGTCATCTTGCCCCCATCTTAAACGTCTTTTACTAAATGGTCAAAACCATCCTGCTTAGGCTTTAGTGTTTCAAGCACCCCTGAAAACATTGTTTTATTCTGCTTTAAGCTGCCTTAATGGAATTGGCTTTAACAATTGCTTTTGTTTATTTAGCTGCTCTAACGTTTTATTCTTTGCATGCAAGCCAGTCTTTGCTGAGCTCCATTCAGGATATGTGGGATAGAAACATTTAAAATACATTCATACTGGAACTCATCTATGGAGAAAAACATCTGGAGGGGACAGCTTGTTGGAAGGGATACACAAACTGAGAAGACGCTGCGCTCCAGTGCCAGTTCCAGGTTTCTAAGAGGCCTTGGAAATGGCACCTTCCACGGACCCCTTCCTTCAGCGAGTCCCCCTCCTCACCAGCCACTCTCGCTTCTCACCACCTTGCTCATCATTTCTACCACCTGCTTGCTTGATAGGCAGAAGGTCAGCGATGGGGTGGTGAGTGTGTTGGACTGGGAACCTGGGAGAACCGAGTTCTAGTCTTAGTCTCCACTGTGCCATGAAGCTCACCGGGTGACGTTGGGCCGGTCACTCACTCTCAGACCAACCTACCTCACAGGGTTGTGAGGAGAAAACGGATCCATGGAACCAGACTTGGGTTCCTCACAAGAGGAAAGAAGGCAAGATAGAAATGAAGTGGGAGGAGGTAGGCGAGGCGTCCACTCCTCACTTTCACCACCACCACCGAGTGCGAGATGGATGGGCAAGCAGGTTGCAGTGATGAAGAGACGGAGAAACTCCTGGAGGGGGCTGGGCTGGGTGCCTTTGGCAGGGGCCCAACTATAACTACTTTGGATGCCAAGCTTGCATATATCCCTTCTGCTGTATAAGGGTGCAGCTTAGACAGGAAAATGTCCTCCAATCCCCAACATACAAAGGATCATGCCATTAAAAAAAAAAAGTCAGGCTTAGGCTAGCTTAAACATTAAAGACTCCTGGGAACTGTAGTTTGATGAAGGCAATGAGAGTACTTGTTAGAGAACCTTTGTTTCTTCTACCCTGCCAAAGATATACCTTCCTGGAGAATGAGAGTGAATGCTAAACCACATTAACCCTGCAGTGCCTGTCTATGCATAGTTAGTTGGTTTCGGTTCCTAAGGGGGCAATCCCATGACTTTTAAACAGCATTTGTGGGACCATAGGATAGTTGGGATTCCCAGTTCTGAAGCTGGAGGCAGCACTCCAACCTTGGAGTTGGAAATCAGAGCTCCACCTTCCTGGCCCTCCCCCAGGTGCTTTCCAGAATGGGGAGAGTGGCCTTGGAGAGGGAGAAAAGGGGCATTCCAAGGGATGGGGAGCAGAAGAGACTGCAGCTCTCGTGACACTGCCGAGGCCACCTTTGCTCACCCTCTGAGGTGTTCCAGCTAGACAGACACAGTCCCAGGTGGGAAGATGGGGTCTTATGGCCATTGCCATAGGATTGAGCTCAAACTTCTGAATCTCTCTCTCTCTCTCTCTCTCTCTCTCTCTCTCTCTATATATATATATATATATATATATATATGCCTGTACTTGTTGTGGACAAAAGGACTGAATACAAATTTTTCCCAGAGGCTGCTAAAGTCAGGTTATTTCTAAATCAACCTCCACTATTCTGTTAATATTACATCGCTCTTCACCTTGCCAAATCTTTGGACAAGGGGGCGAGTGGAGTGAGTCTATGAGCTTCCACCCTTCTGCAAAGTTTTCTTTTTCTGGTTAGACAGAGATACATTTAAAAGGCATTTCAAAGCATTGCTTAATTCCCAGAAATATTTCTGTGTTCCACCTCATAGTAACTTCACAAGTGGGACCGTTTTGTTGTCAAGAGAAACAGACGATGCTCATGATAAATTTAGATTTCTGAAAAGTATGTGACATTTTGAATGAATTTCCTTCAAATTGGCACAAGGCATTGTTTTACACAAGATTACTCAGCCCAGGCAGACAAGATCTGAACAAATAGAATAAAATCGGAATGTAATTTGTATGTACAGTTGCTAAAATGTCTTTCCACAGATGGGGGGCGCTGTTGCGCTTGCTACTTTTCCTGAAAAGCTTCAGTGTAGAAGGAAGAGAAGAGAAGAGAAGAGAAGAGAAGAGAAGAGAAGAGAAGAGAAGAGAAGAGAAGAGAAGAGAAGAGGTTTAAAATGTGAACAGTTATAATTTTGCTGCAAAGAGACTGTACTACAGCTACAACTGGGCTTAGAGTATAGAGAGAGGATTTTCCAGGAAAGACCAAGATTCCTTGGAAAATTTTCTTAGGAAGGGATGCTTGAACGATTTTGTCTGCATTCAAGTGAATCAATCAATCCTGGACTAATACATAGATTAGACCACAGCTATCCTTCAGCTGTTCCACTTCTCCAGATTTTGCAGTGTCGTTCTTAGTTCAAAAATGCCTATAAGAATTTAAAAGACACAAACTTCTGTATTTTAAGAAAATACAAAGGTGAGTTCTTTAGGGTTAAATTAAAACATTGGTTTGTGGGAAACTATGTTTCAAAATAACATACATTTTGTACTTTTTTTTTCTTTTTAACTCACAAATCAATGCAGACATGGGACAGAGCAAATTTTTAAATAAATGCATCTGAAACTGACATGGATTGGAAATACTCTGATTCATCTCTAATCAAAGGTCCCTGCATGAAAATATCGATAATAAACACCCTTGGAAAAGCATGTCTGTGCCCCCTACTGATTTTAGCAAATATTCTTATTATCTAAATAAGTGATAGCCAATAATCTTGTGCATTCTTTGTGGTAGCAATTCCCTCCAACCCACATGTAGTAACTGTCCCATTCCTATGCAGATACAAAGAGTAGGGGCATTGGCAGGTCCGGCCCTACCAACAGGCAGAGTGAGCAACTGCCTCAGGTTGCAGATGTTTGAGAGCACGAACGGATGCCAAATTGCTGGGGGACAGGACTGGGTGCGGCATGTGCATCCCACCCTGTATGGTCCAATCCAGGCCACCCCCTCAGTACAGTGGAGCACTGAAGTAAGATTCAGCAGCCAGTCTGTCAGGGTTGTGCATGGGGAATTGGAGAATGCCATCTTGTCTCAGGTAGTAAAATGCCTCAGAGCGTCCCTGCTGCTTGGAGATCCTGTTAAGGGCAGGTAAGCCCATGTCTGAAGCTTTTGGCTGGATTCATGTGTTCTGGCAAGCAGCCATTGCGTTGGACCTGGGCTTGTTGAGTTGTCCAAATCTAATGGTACTATTTTACTACAGTTTGTTTTGTGATTGGAAGCCATGACAAGAAACAATGGTCTGCTCTTGGGTTTGTACTAGCCACAATTGTCTGTCAAACGTCTGGATCCAGAAACAACATTTTACCACCCACAGTAAAAACTAAAACCATGCAGTCACATGGAAAGAGTGGCAACAATACGGGCCACTCTAGGCATATGATCTCTACTACCCATAGCTGCCTAGCAACACACAAGTCATAGCTGGCTTTGTTTTCACTGACTGAGCACTGTGCCCATCACTTGTTTTTGTCCTGAAGTGCAAAGTGTGGCAGGGGGAAAAGAAAGGAATCCCAGTGAAAATGTGCTGTTACAACACTATGACAATGGAACCAATCCCACAGGAGGTTGTGAGCTCTCCCACACTAGAGGCATTGAAGAAGCAACTGCACAGCCAACTGAGAAGGATAGTTTAATTTGAAGACCTGCACTAAGCAGGGGCTTGAACCTGATGACCTTCTGGCCCCTTCCAACTCTACTATTCTATGATTCTATAAAAAAAATCAACAGGGAAATACATAATTTGTAGGGTTGATCAGGTAGGCAATGCTAAAGAGATGTAAGTATGATTGGGATCAGGGAAGGAAAAACCTGCCATGAAAATTCAACAGACCAGTTGGGAAGAGGCAGCTAAGGTGGGAAGGAAGCTACCATTTTGAGGTAGTGGCTGTACTGAACCGGTGCCTGGCTGAGGTAATGGGCTGGATGAGGGCCAATAAACTGAAGTTCAATCCAGACAAGATGGAGGTCCTGCTGGTGGGTGGTTCAAACTCCTGGGTAGGTGACTTGGACCTTGACCTGAATGGGGTTGCCCTCCCTCTGCAGGACAGGGTCCGCAGCTTGGGAGTGCTCTTCGACCTGGAGCTGTCCTTGGAAGCTCAAGTGACTGTGGTGGCGAGGAGCGCTTTCCTTCAGCTTCGGCTAATCTATCAGCTGCACCCCTACCTGGTGGAAGACTGCCTAACGACAGTGACATATGCATTGGTTACTTCCCGGTTGGATTTCTGTAACGCGCTCTACATGGGGGTGCCCCTGAAGACAGTCTGGATACTTCAGATGGTGCAAAACAGAGCAGCCAGGTTGCTGACGGGGACTGGGTGTTATTCTTACATAACCCCAGTCCTCTACCAGCTTCACTGGCTTCCCATTGAAGTCCGGGCCTAATTCAAGGTGCTGGTTATGACCTATAAAGCCCTTAATGGCTTGGGACCTGGATACCTGAAGGAACTCCTTCTTCCCTATTTGCCCTCCCGCCCCTTGAGATCAACAGCAGAGGGTCTCCTCCGGGAGCCCTCCGTGAAAGATATTAGGAGGCAAAGTACCCGGAGGAGTGCTTTCTCTGCGGTGGTGCCCTTCTATGGAATGCGCTCCCCAGAGAGGTCTGCCTGGTGCCATTGTTATTTGTTTTTCGGTGCCAGGTTAAGACCTTTTTATTCCAGCAGTATTTTAAAAAGTTTTAATATTGTCCATTCTATGTTTTTTAATTGCAGCCAGTGTGGGTCGGGAATTTATTTATGTTATATTTTATATTGTAAGCTGTCCTGAGGCTTTTTTTGCAAATAGGACGGCATATAAATATTTTAAATAAATAAAATAAATAAATTTTGCTCACAGCAGCTGCTGGGATATGGGCTGGCAGTGGAAGGAGAAAGCCAGAGGTGGGGGAATAATGAAAACTGCAAGATATAATGGTCATGTGATGGTGCTCATGAGAAGCCACCACCTATTTTGGTAGCCACCCAACATGGCATGTCACACTGTGTGAACCTGGTCTATGTGTGTCCATTTTGTATATGGGCATGACCTAGTGAACTCTTAGTTGGAGTCTGCTGGCACATTATGAGCATTGTTTGCCAACAAGTTTGTGTTCTGATATTAAGCTTTAAGAAAATTACCTAGAAATGAGATTAGAGCGCTGTGGAGCATTAGTTTGACACTATCAACACACAGTTGACACAGAATAGTTTCCTGATTGAAATGTCAAAGTATAAAGCGATTTAATTATCTGATTTGTATCGGTGACGTGCCAGAGAAAGGAGTGATCTGTCAGAAAGAATCCCATATATTAACTCTGCCTAGATGCTTGTTGAAACTAAATCCTGACTTCTATCAGTCAACTCCAAACATTCTTAGATAAAACAGATTTTCTAGATCCATTCCATCAGGCCTGGTTTTGGAACTGAAATGTTCCTGGTCATCACGGTGGCCCCTGTTGAAACAAATGAAGGGGTGCAACCCGTTACTCCTGGACTTCTCAGGATCTTCCGGCACAATGGATCATGGTATCCTTATAGATAGGCTGCCTGGGTTGGGCACTGGAAATACTGGTTGCTGAGTATTCTGCTCCTACTCGGTTGGTCAGTTCCTACTTGACCGGTCAGAGAAATATTGCTTTGTCCCTTGGAAAACCGGACATGAGGTTCCACAGGGCTCTGTTGCACACCCCGTGCTGTTTAAGTTTTACATAGAAATGCTGGGAGATGTTGTCTGAAGATGTGGCCTGGTACGCAATCAAATACAGAGGAGACTCAGGTCTGGCTGTCCTTGTTGTAAAGTCCAGATGAAGCCATGAACTGTTCTGAATCAGTTCCTGGGTGTGTTTGTGATGAAGAATGGATTGACGGAGACTTGATCCTGGAAAGAAGGAGGGAACATTAACAGGTCTCCATCCAGCTGAGTTGTGTTCAACGTCTTTCGGAGGGGGCTACAGCTGCCCTAGAGCAAGGGGTCGAATCTCCAGCCTGGTGGGCCAATCTAGTCCATTTGCCCTGCAGCTCCAGCCCTCTCCAAGGGTGTGTGGATGGGAGAATGACCAAGACAGCCATGCTGCTCCAGTGACATGGTGAAGGTGCTGGAGCAGGGAAACCAGACCTTCAGTGTGCTTTGCTCCACCCAGGATTTCCCTAATGAGGGACTTGCCTGAAATGGTTGCACACTGAGCCCAGATAGAGCAAAGCAGCCTCTAAGTTGTCCCCTGAACATTCTTGTATGAGAAATAGTTCAGGCATTCGTAGAATCATACAATAGTAGAGTTGGAAGGGGCCACGAAGGCCATCAAATCCAACCCCCTGCTGTTGCAGGAGACCAAGTCACACCATCCCACTCAGATGGCTGTCCAGTTTCTTTCTGAATGTCTCCAGTGTGGGAGAGCCCACCACCTCCCTAGGCAGCTGGTTTCACTGTCATATTGCTCTGACCGTGAGGAAGCTTTTCCTGATGTCCAGCCTAAATCTGGCTTGAATTGATTATTCCGTGTCCTACACTCTGACATCAACAAGAAGAGAGCTTGACTGTCCTCTTTGTGACAGCCTTTGAGGTCCTTATAGAGGGATATCCTGGGCATTTCCCATTGCCTGCTCTGTCTTTTGCCCCTCAGACAAAATAAGCTCTTACACACATATGCATACTATCAGGGCCACTGCATCTCTGACCAATACTGCATTGTAAGGGTAGACACAATGCATTCTGCACCCCAAACTCTGGCTTTGTGCAGACATACATTCCACCAGGTCAAATACAGGATGGTTGTACAGCTCCCCATTCCAGGGGGCTGTGCTTCTCTTTAAAAACCAAACAAAGCAAACCTGCATGTTAAAAAGAAGACATTACTGTGTATGCCCGCACTTGTATCTGTTATCTTACCAACAGTCATACACATCTCAGTTGCAAAATTGCTTTAGGGATTGTGAAGCAGAGGGAAATGTGTTCGTGATTCCACAAATGCTGGCCAGTAGGTACCCGTCGCAGCTGGCTTTTTCCTTAATCATGCTGACATTGAAGCCATCTGTTTTGCTTCCCTGGAATTCACTCCAAGACAGAAAGTGGAAGGCTGTGATCACTTTAACAAATGACCTTGAGAATCCTAATTAAAGACGGATGGATCAGTTTACAGTTAGCATCAGTTTTTCATGTGTTCATTCATAAGCGCATGACACTACATTTCCATAGTAATGTGGACTTTTTTAAAGAGCCATATGACTATCCATGCTGAGACATGTATTTAAATATGCTGTTTTGAATATATTTTCTTACAAAATAAGCATTTGAATTTAATCCTAAAATACGCCTGTTCGTGTACATCTTAATACAGTTTTTGAGTCTGGAAATTCATTGCAAAATAGAGAATAGTAAAAGGATAACCTTAGTCCAGAAGTGGTCCTACTTTGGCCGATATGGACTCTAAGCAAAGGATCTATCCAAACAGCAGGGTAACAGGACAGGTAAGCATCAAAGCACAGAGGTTTCAGTCCGGTAAGATCAGACCTTACCGTGGTTCAGGTACAGGCAGAAATCAGCTACACTATCGGAGATGTTACACCCACCTTCCCAACCTGGTGGCTTTCAGAGTCATTTGGACTACATCTCCCAGAATTCCCATCCAGCAGGGTAGGAATTCTGGGTGCTGCAGTCCAAATGTGTCTGGAAGGCCCAGGGTTGGGGAAGGCTGTGTTACATCACACAGAAGCAAAGTCAAGCAGCAATCCAGGGGTTTGGAGCACAGAGCAAGCTCTGTGAGATAAGGCAGAAAGCACTGGAGCCGAAAGCACAGCATTGTTTCCAGCACTGGCTACCTAGACAGTGAAGGCGTTTCTCGCCAGGTCCAGCTGAGCTTCACAATAAGGATCCCTCAAGCAGGATGAGTGCAAGACCATCTCTGGTCAATATCTATGCTTCTGTGAAGCTCAATCCATGGTCGGTGTAGATCGATATTGCCTTTTCTGTTATTATGCTGGCTGGGGATGATGGGGGTTATAGTCCAATACACGTGCAGGCACTGGGCTGAGGAAGGCTACTTTGTGCTGATTGGTGTCCGAGTGTCTGTGAATTCCATGGCACTTACTCCCAGGTAAACGTGCCCAGGATTGCAGCCTTAATATGGTACAGCTGCCTTCTGTGTTGTGTTCAAGTATGCCAACTATACACATGTGCATGGCATTAAGCAGTTTGGAAAACTGTATCAGGCATATCAGTTTATTCAAGCATTCTGGCAAAAACTAGACTGGACCACAGCATGGAACAAAATCCCGGGTAGTCATGTATATTTGTTTTTATTTTTTAATCCTGTTTTGGCCTCACTGGGTAACCATCAGCAAAATATGATTCACAAAGACTTTGAGGGGTTTGTTGTGAGAATGAATGACACAAAGAAGCAGGTACTATCAACATGGAGCTTTATGGATATGCAAGGAAGTAAAATTAGATTTTAGGGCCTATCGTGGAGAAATGAGTATCTATTAACACTGTACAGAGAAAGCATTTTCCAGGACACATGGATAAAATGCTTCTGTAGTCAGGCCCCTGGAGAATGACTATCATGAGGCAGAATGGAAGTTTATTTTAAGCAGCTACATGTGAAATGTCATTAAAAGGGATTCTAATTTTGCATTCTTTTCCTCACTCATTGCTTTATAGGCCTTCAACCCTCCAGGGAGTGTGACAAATCCACATAATGTCTCAGAGTGCTGGAATTTGCATTTGCAGCTCCAATATAGCTGAAAGATGTGTAAAAGAGATAAAATGCACTCTACTATAGTTTCAGAGTTACATGTTAACTACATATCTAAGAAAACTTCAGAGTACACATTATTCTTTCCAAAGTGGATTTAAACTTAGTTTCTTGGAATTCATTCCAGAGCAGGTTTTCTCTCCCACAATGCAACTGTAGATGGGGGAGGGGGGAAACGGTCTGAGAAAAAGCTGCGGCATCCTTTGATCCATTGTCCTGGCACCAGATTTCACTGCAACCAGCCAGGATTGTAAAGGGTGGCTACCTAATGCATCGGCAAAAAAGAAGATGAATGGAGACACATACAAGCCGTATTTGCGTATGCTGATATTTAAATGGGCATGAGAGGATCCCTTTAGTGAGGGCAAGTTGCGAGAAGAGGAGAGAAGCCAAGCGAAGCCAAGAGAAGAGCCTTCCACCAGCACAGGCCTCGTAATTCCCTAACATCAAATGCACTCACGTCTCTGGTCAGCAAAGAGGGCACAATTACAGGGCAGCTGTGTGGCTCAAAGCATCCTGTGAAGTGACCACTTGACTACACCAAAGATAGCACTGCTCTGACCCAGCTATGACAGACCAGCCATGCCCTCCTGGCTCTCTTTTGGTAGGCATTCCATGCCAAGCAAGAACCCACCTGAGAAATCCTTTCCATCACGCGAGGGCACCTGCACTGCCAATTGGTTCTGGCGTTGCCCAACCTGCCCTGGTGAGAGGAAGTACTCTTAGTCTGTTGGGTGATACAGAAGGTGAAACTGTGTCTCAAGGTGAAGGCTCAAGGGATTCTGCGGGCATTCTCAAGTGCCAACCATGGCTTTCCTGGAGGTGGGACTTGATGGCTTTATAAGTCCCTTCCGACTCTACTATTCCATGATTCTGTAAGACAAATTTGGCCCCCTCCTCAGTCGAGATGCTGAAAGGTCACTGTTATTAGGAAGTATTCCTGACAGTAGAGCTTCCCAAACATTTTGAGATGAAACGTGCCACCAGCTTCCACCTC
>NW_025335317.1:13093292-13158982 GCF_004798865.1 Varanus komodoensis
ATTATTATTATTATTATTATTATTATTATTATTATTATTATTATTATAACATCTTCAGGATCTGGCCTTCTAAAGAGCAGTCAGGGTTGATTTCCTTTAAGATTGACTGGTCTAATCTACTGTTTACATTTACTGTTTGCTTACTTAAAGTATCTCAATTTGCATCTATACATATATGCAAAATTTATGCAAACTACTCTCTGCTTTTAAACTCCCCCTTTAAGAGCTGCATTTCCTCTTTTGGGACAAAGCTTTGTTTTTCCTTTTTTTTGCGGGGGGGAGGGCAGGGGAACATGCTTCATCCATGGCCATCCCAGTCCACAGCAAGATCTAGCGGCTGCCTGAAAACATTTTGCTTCCACAAGCAGAAGGGCAAATGATAGCAACACAAATACAAGGAGTATCCAAACCTATCCAAAGGTAGCAGAATGATATTGGCACCTGAGGCAGACAAGCTGACAGGTTCTGCTATTGTTTATAATGCTGATGAGAAAGCAGCGGACCGTCTGTTGTCTTCTCATGATCCCCAGACTAACTGTGCAAGGGGACCACTTTGCTCTGTGTAATGGCAGAGTCAGCTCGCCACTGCGTCCTCTGCTCGTCTTGAAGTTCTTGCCCAAACACCTCCTCCCACACTGCAACAGCCAAACCTTCCGGGAAGTGGAGAACCCTGCTAATCCTACAGATCTTAAAAAGCGATTGCTAAAGCAGCGCTACACATATTATGAATTAAGTGCTTCAGCCAAGATGTGCTGTGTTGGGTTTTTGACTTTTCTACATGATGTCAAAGTTAGAGAAGCAAAGTGTTAATGTCTTGATATTAAAACCATCTGTACCTAAACGGTGGGAAAAAAATTGCATTAGTGGAATAACTTGGCCACAGCATTTTCATAAACTATGGAAAAGCTGAATGTTCTTGGTTCTATATTTAATATAGTAATCATAATAATGAAAGTTTTATTTAAACCTGCTTGTTTTATCAAAGTGCTGTCCAGATGTGCCTTCACAGTTGTTTCCAATGAACTCCTGAGTGAAAATTAAAGTAGTTTTAGTATGTATGACTTGAGCATTCTCCCTGTGTCAAGGATCCTGCAGCCAGAACTTTAGAATTAGTCAATTTCCTGTGGAGCCAACCTGGTTTCCTTTCTCAGCCCAGCCCCTGCCAAAGCAAAAGCGGAAACACATGTTTTTGCCCACAGGTTTGTTTTTGCCTACCTAGAAAGTGAGCTCATATTAATGACGGAGTTTATGACTGGGAACTGGTGGTGGATTGTGGGAGGGTGGCTGCTTTCACACAGGGCAGTCCTCTGTTGGAATGGATGTAAAAGGGTGGTCCTCTGTCTGGAAGGGTGTCCAGTCCCAGATCAATGACTATCAGAAGGCAGAGTGGGGCCATGAAGTTGTCCCTCAACAGCACTTGAAAAGCAAGCTGAGCAAGGCACATGGGTTTCCTACTGGCAGACTTCAAGACTATGGAGGAGGGCCTTCTCTGTGGTGGCGCCCCAATTGTGGAATGCGCTCCCTAGAAGGGTTCACCTGGCGCTGACTTTATATTCTTTTCGGCGCCAGGTAAAAACCTTTTTATTCACCCATTATTTTAAGGATTGAGGAATTTTAACTTGGTTTGAATATATTTACAGTCGGATTTTGTTTTTTGTTTGTTATTATATATGTTTGTTTATTGTTCTTAGTATTGTAAGCCATCCTGGGACGATTTCCATGTAGGATTGGGTAAAAATATATTAAATAAATAAATAAAGATAAAAATGTTTCGCTTTAGATTATAAGGATCCTTCCTGAATTTGCACCTGCACATAGAAATTCACATATGCCAATGTTAGACCGATCAGCCTCCTCTTTTGTTCCCATTTTTAGTGATACATTTTTTTGGGGGGTGGGAAAGTGATCCGTAAGCGGCCAACTAGGTTATCACCAGGGCTTAACAAAGTCGAGCTTTTACTGGGCCCCATCCACAGTTTTGGGAAGGGCAGGCATCCACCCCAAACCAGACCTGCCATACTGGTCCTCGCTTGGGACGCAGCCCAGTCAGGCTGTAGGCAACGGAGCTTGCTTGTTTATTTCTATACAGCCCTGCAGGCAAAGCTGTCAACGTGTCCGAGTGGTGCCACGTCAGAGAATATTGAGCAGGACATTTCAGGACTTGCTGGGCCAGGTCAAATGGAAGGCCCTGTCTTCATCCTTGGAACCTCCACGGACTGGATGACATTTTTCCCAGATCCGACCTGCACACTCGGAATGGAGCGGGACCACACTGGTCCTGCTTCTGCACCAAGCACACATCTCCCATTTCCAGCTTTTTCAGACATCCCTGCTGGGATCTCATAGTTACATGCAACCTATACTTATAACATCCAGTGAGCATAAGCCCAGATTATGGAAACAATTGCCACACTGATTCAGATGCTTTGCCTGTATTACTTTTTATTTTACTGATCCTTATTGTACTGGCTTTTAGCTCTTTTGACTTTGCTCTGAGCGGTTATGAGCTGTTATGGCAGCTAAGGGCAGAATTCTATGCAAGTTTAGACACTCACACACACAAACACACACACTCAAAGTCCAGGGAATGTTCAAGGGAGCCAGGTGTCATCTAAGCACTGGGGCTGCTTACCCATCGCAGCCTGTATTCAGAGCTTTATAGGAGCTGTCTACTCGGACAGCACATAACTCCTTCCCCAAAATGGGTCCACCACCATGGATAGCTCCTATAAAGTTCAGAATAAAAGCTGTAATGGATAAGGGATCACAGTGACACAGGAGTCCCTGAGAAATGCTGGGAGTTATGGGACTTCTTTCTATCTAAACATGCACACAAGTGCACCCTAAAACATTTTATGGTTCTAGGAACCTATTATCCCATCTAGCCTCTAGCCTGTACTCATATATTCTGATGGGCAGCTTCTCTCTCTCTCTCTCTCAATCTCAGACAGATGGTTTTTCATCTCACCATCTCCAGATCCTTTGAACTGGAGGAATCAGGAATCGAACCTGGGATTTTCTGAATAGTAAATGTGTTCTTGACCACTCAGCTGTGACCCCCTGCTTATATTTTATGCCTCTACTGGCATATTTTATGGATCTATTTGTTTATCAGTTAATAAACATGACTTCTTTTTATGATTCAGAGAAAAATAACAATATTATTTCATCCTCCCATTTCATACGGGCCACTGAAAAATATCTGGAGAACATGAGTGAAAGGATCACAATGCATGTAACTAATATAAAACACATTACTTTCCAAGTGAATCCAGGTAGTTCCTTAATGCCCATATGGTGGGGAAGAAAAGCCCATTGTGATGGTTTTGGCTTGCTTGTACATTGGAAATGGATAGTCTTATCTCTTTTGTATTGTCCCAGCTGCTGATGTTCCTGAAAAGGAGAATCATTTTCAAAGGACTGACAGTGAATCAAAGCAGGGAAGGTTGCATTACAGACAAACCTTCTGTCAGTTCTTTTCTTCACATGGAGTTTTGCGTTCCAAAGGAGATTTCAAACAGTCTCTTCATACTAATGTATCTGGTTGCTATACTAACAATTGCTTTCGCCCTTGGAAGTTTTGAGAGGACTGAAATCTCGCCTAGAAGGATTGCTGCCTGCTTGTGACCAGACGGTGTTCTCACTCCATCAGTCCAAGAAAAAGCATTTTTCTTATCTCCCAAAATAGCTTGAGAAAAAGTACCTTTGTGCCTTTCACAGGCTCAGGGGAGGCTTTAAGACAAATGCTGTGATTGGCATTTCTCTGGTAGGTCCCAATGGTTGCCATGCTTTTCCTTGACAGGTCTCCAGTTCTTGTGCAAGGATGGTGGGGAGAGGAAGGAAGAAGGGGGGAGGCAGGGGGGAAGGGAAGGGAAGGGAAGGGAAGGGAAGGGAAGGAGTTGGGAGGGGGAGGAATGGCATGTTTTTTGCTTGATTTTTAAGGACACCTGATTTAGAAATTGGCTCTGGGGAAGCCCTGGCAGGATTGATAGTTCTCTCTCTCTCTCTCTCTCTCTCTCTCTCTCGCGCACGCACACACACACACACACACACACACACACAGAGGCTGTTTATAAATAGCACCTTTTAGGACATATCCCTTAGAGAGAGGCTTGCAGAATCACATTGAACATAAAATGCATTAGAAGCAAGACCATTTAGGCTACAACCCTACATGCATCCACCTAAGAAAAAGCACCAGTAAACATCTTTTCTCATTTAAGTGTTAAATAATAGGTCCATACCTCATGAGGCTGTGCCAGGGAAACCAAGAGAGCTGCTCACAGATTAACCAATGCATTATGGCACAAGCTTGAATGGGATGGGGTCACCTTCACCTGATGAATTTGAGTCGTGGCCCATAGAAGAACATTCCATAAGAGATTTCTTAGACTTTATGATGCTGCAAAACTCTTTGCTGTTTTCATCTGATAATGAGGCAAAGGTTGACTCAGAAGCAAAGGGCAATATGAAAATCCCTGCTCAAGTTGAAGGATCCTAAGGATATCATTCTAGAGGAAATGTACCTGCGTGTCAGTACCAGACCCGAAGTGTCAGGCACCCTTGGCTGCCACACCAGGGCTAGGATGATGGAGGAGGAGGAGAACCAAGGTTTACTCAAGCACCTTATGAGCTGCAGGAGGGTCAGTGGCAAAAGCCGGGTCAGGAAAAGGTGACGCATCATGATCTGAATGAAGGTGTTGTGAGAGCAGAAGTTGGAGCCAAATCGAGAAGCACACACCGCTCCTGTTGCAGTGGAAAGCTGTGCAGGGCCAGGAACCCTTTTACAGCAGTGGCTCCCAGCTGGTCTGCCTGATTGCACTGGGCCAAAGGTTCCAGGCACCTCCAGGCCACCTTGCAAGGTGAGCCAGGCTGCCTTCTCCATGAGGCCTGTAGGGGGAGCTGCTCCACAGATCTTGTGGACTTGATTTCCTGGCCACTCCCTGTATTAATGGCACCTCAGTGAGATTCTCTGGCTTCCAGTAAGAACAGACAGCTTTTTACGAATTAATTTAGGTCCAAGCTTTGCATTATGCTAATCACATAGTATGTAACTGTAGTGCCCTGGCTCTGGAACCTGCTCCCCAGAGAGGTGTGTCTGGTTCCAACACTTTATTCATTTTGGTGCTCAGCCAAAACCTTTTTATTTTCCCTGTATTTTAAGGATTAAGTGTGGTTTTTAATTTTGGAGTTAATAGATGTTTATATTCTGTTTTTGTGTGCTGCCACCATACTGTTCTGTATTGCCATCCTGAGAGTTTTGTATAGGATGGGATAGAAATGCTGCAAAGAAAATGAATGAATGAATGAATGAATGAATACATAAATAAATGATCTATGCATTGCTCGCCGTGGTTCTTTCTTGTCTCCCAGCAAACATGCCCTGGTTAAAGAAGGGGCTGGATCCAGTCTTAGTCATATTTAGAACAGACACACTGAAATAAGTGGAACAATAGATATCCTCTAAGTTTGGTTCCAATCCACTGCCCCCAACTTACCTTTCTGAAATATTTTGGTGGGAACCCTTTAAGAAATATTGTTAGCATTGGTCACTGATGCAGCTTGTTCTTCAGATATCTCCTTTCATAGGTCAGCATTATTAATGTTCTAAAACAGCCCTAGCATTCCTAAACAATACCTTCCTTTATTCCAAATGACACCACCACATTTTTCCTTTCCTTTCCTATAAATATATTGAAATTGTTTTGGCCCAAACATGAATCCAGACAAGCAATTCTTTACCATCATGACCTTATTCTTTAAAAAAAATGATTGAGAATCAAGTTGCTGCAGTAAAAGATGCACACGGAGCATTAAGCCAAAAAAGTTTGCAAGAGTGTCGTATTTAAGTGTTGAAGTAATAGATGCGTTTTGTTCCAGCAGCAGCAAGATCAGTCACATAGGAAAGTGCAAGAGAGTTACAATGATGGTAGTCAACAGACATCAGTGCCATCTTGTGGTTGTTGTTATTGGACAGGAATGGTCCCAAAAACTGTGCGAAAGATACATTGTTTGCAGTATAAATGGTTCTCAGAGGCTGCAGCATTACTAAAGGCACAGTCCTGTGTAAGTTTAGAAAGAAAACAGGCCTATAACTCCCAGCATGCCTCAGCCACTGGGGAATGCTGGGAATTGTAGGTTTGCTTTTTATCAAAGCTTACATTGAAATGATATGAGTTGTGCAACCAAAAAGTGATTTCTAATCAACTTCTTCCCCAGGGCAAGTCTACTACTAATGTTACCTATGCAGTATATTTTATTTATTCCAATATTTTAATAACATCCCCTTCTCTAAGAATATTAGCATTTCAGTATCTTAGAGTACATGTATGACCAAGTTTTTAGCTTGACTACCCACTGTTTTTATATGGCCGTCAAGGCACCAACACCCAATAACTCAAGGTATATTCCAGAGGGACGTTGGTTGAATGCCCTGGATGTTTCTACTCCTGGATGTTTTGTATGAAAAAAACTTGACTGGATGTTTTGACCCCTTCTGAATTTGGTCTTGCAGTAGTTCACTGAAAGATCCAGCAGTTGTCTCCTGTAGTGTTTACTGCACCAATGCTTTGATTGGCCATCACCAGATGCAAGAACGGTGCCTCTGAGGGAGAAGATGGCCACCTGCACACTTCTGTTGCATTGGATGCTGTGCTGAATCCATGGTTCCTGGAGCTGGATCTCTCCGTTTGGAGCTGTATGCACAAACCCTGACAGCACATTCGGAGTCACTGACTGACTCAGAGTCAGCACCTGACTTGGCCTCTTCTGGGACCCACATGTCCCAACAAGACCCACTGGGGCTTAGATTTTGCACTCTGCCAATGTGGAGGCCGGCGGGTTTACCTGTCACCATTGGGTCTATATTAGACCGGAAAGAACCCAATGGCAACACAAATTCTATCAGTATCTATTGGCCTTTAGTAGCCACATTGCAATGCCCAGTGCCAGGCTTTGTCCAGTTCCACGGTGGATTCCACCATTCCTACAGGGTGCTCAACAGTGGTGGCTGTGGAACACAGCAGGTTTGTCCAGGTGCTGAGACAGGGGCCAGGATGTCAGATTCAGGACCATGGACAGCAACCCTCTAAGGTAGGTGAGGCTGCGTAATCTCAGCATCAGCTCCGAGGAACAGACATGATTTTGTGCCTAAGCAGGAGAGTTCTTCAGCTCAGCTTCAGATGTTTCATCTGCTTGCTAAAAGGGCACGTGTCCTTTCTCACCCTTTCTGATTTCTTCTGGATGGTAGAGTTCAGGGGAGTGAGAAGCTGGTTGACGAATGTGCTCTATGCCATTCCACAACTAGTTCCTCCTCACTGAAGGAGCCCAAACTCCACTCCTTGGAGTTACAGGGAAGTGGAACCTCTTGGGGATGCAGTGCAAGATCCAAGATGGAGGGCTGCATTTAGGAATGTCTTCAGACTGGTTCTGACTCCTGCTCAGAGTTTAGAAACCTTCATTTCAGAGGGTGCCCAGTCCTGGTCCATCACAGGCATACATTGTGCGATGATGATAAGGTTGGAGCAACTGTCCTTTGAGAAATGCCCGATGGGAGGGAGTACTTCTACACACAACATATAGTTAAACTATGGGATTTACTGCCATGGGAAGTGATGATGGCTGCCAATTTAGATGCCTTTAAAAGAGGGTTGGACAGACTCACGGAGGAGGAAGCTACCAGTGGCTACCAGCCTTGCTGGCTGTGTGCTGCCTCCTTTGCCAGAGGCGGCCTGCCTGTGTGCCCCAGGTGCTGAGGGGCTTGGCCAGGCAGGGGTCTTGCACCCGTCCTGCTTGTGGGATGCTGTGGGCAGCCAGACTCCCATTATGTCTCCTGCATGCTGGACTGGATGGACCTTTGCTCTGATCCCGCAGGGCCACTCTCATGGTTGTCTGTTCTTCACAGGAAAAGGAGGCCTTACTCAACCAATCAGTGCTGCCGCTGCCGTCAGGTCATCCAATCAGGCAGCCCAGAAGAGTGCGAGCAGCTTGGCACCTGATTGCTCCTGTCTCCCAGGCAGCTCAACTGGTGGCACGGGAGTTGGCAGCAGGGGTGGAGGGCAGCTGGCGTGGGGATTTCAGGGGCCACAGTGGTAGGACGGCTGAGGCAGTCGACAGGAGGGGTGGCAAGGGACCCTTTGGCACTATGCCAATGGCCCACTGAAGCTCAGGACCAACACTGATGATAGACTAGTGGTGGAAGGATAAGCAGCTGCGATGCTCTTGGTAGAAACTATCTTACTTTTATGGGATTTGGGGCCAGGCTTGGTCTGGCCTCAGCCTTTCTACTTCTCTGCTGGTTCTGACTCCCGAAGTGACTGGGGCTATTTAAGCAACTCTCACCAGCCATTTGAGCTCTTGCAGATATAGCTTCTATCTGCCTGCCTGCCTGCCTATTTTATTTGATGTTTATATACTGCTCCGTTCCCATAAGCTCTGGGTGGTTTACAAGAGATTAAAACCAACAATAGTTAAAATTTCAAGTAAAACCCAGCATATTAAATGAAACTGATCTGGGAAGGCCTGTCAGAAAAAGAACATCTTTAGCTCCTTCTTGAATGTAGCAGTCCTGGATGTCCAATGCATCTCTCCCGGCAGGCCGTCCCAATTTCTGTGCCACCAGTAGAGTAACCACCGAGAAAGTCCTCTGGGTAGTAGACATTAATCTTACAGAGACAAGCTTCTGATTATCCCAGAGGACCTCGGGGGGTGGGGGCAGTGCTGCTCCAGAAGGTATTTTGGACCTGAGCCATGACTGGTTTAAAGGTAGTTGCCAGCATTACCAATAGGCATTTCATGAGCTGCTTGAGAGAATCAGAGCCTTTTTGTACAGTGTTGTCATGAACACGAGATCCACAAAAGGATGTCTATTCCACTCTAGAAGCTTCTGATCTAATGTGCCGTTAGATTGCTGTACACTGCTATCTAATTAGACAGGCTACAGCTCTTCATCATTAGCTCCATTGTTGCTTTCTGCAGATGAAATGAGAATGTCTTGGGATTGCTGGATATACAGCAGAGACTTCCTGAACATACAAATACTTACTGGGTACATGATCTCCCATGACAGCTGAGCCCAATACTGCATATCTGACAGTTGATATTTAACAAAATTTTGCAATTGACATATAATGGTAATCCTTCTATATTTGACAGTTTGATGCAACACCATTGCTGTTTGAAATCTGACAGGATCTGATAAACATGCCATTGTATTTACTCACTGACAGCATATGAGATTTCACTTTGATTCCTGCCAGGAAATGCCAAGATGTCTGTAGCACTTCAGTTTTGACAGAACATTGTGTATTCAAAATGGGGATTCCTCAATTTGAGCAGGAGGCCAGGGGATTGGAAACATGGGTGAATGGCCAACAGCTGAAGATTTGTGGCCTGCCCTCTATTACTTCTAACTGTCTCTTTATGGACAAAACCTACTTCAGGGATGATATATTTAGTGTTCTCTCCCGCCTTTCCGAATTTGGCATGCAAGGCATGGAGCCTTCGTTCTATGAAGGCAACTTCTGCAGTGCGTGAGCATCAATGAGGAATATGAAGTTTCATTGCTGCCATTTTTAAGAGGCACATAAGAGGAGGGGGAAATCCTAAGACATTTTGCCACCTGAGGAAGAGCAACAGCAGGTTAAGCTATTGTTGTTGGTGATCAAAACTGGTTTAAAAGATATTATAAATATTAGTTACCACCAACTAGAGTAGTTAAGATACCTTTAAAGATGTTAAATGGATATTTTTTATGTTACTTGTAATTGTGGTAGTGAGGAAGTTATTTATCTTTAGAAAATTGAAAAGATCTTGAATTGTCCAGAAATGTTTAGATCATACTTATCACTGAAGAAGAAAGAAGATATTGCAATCTTATTTGACTTGGATATTTCCCTTTGTCATTAGTTAAGAGAAACAGGATTTTGCAAGAAATGATGAGAGTGATTTCACTGATGAAGAAGAAGATAGTGACTTCTATCAAATTTGAAATTACTTTTTTTTAATTGGCTGGAGAAACGGGACTTGGTTTTGATCTGAAGATGTTTTCAAGTTATTGTGAATGGGTCTTAGTATGATCATAGAATGTTAAAAGATATGTAGTAGGGGGCTGACCCAGTAAGTCCGATGTGTGTGACGATTGATGTTGGTAGTAGTAGTTTAAAACCTTAATAAAATTTCTTAAAAAAAAAAAAAAAAGGAAGAGCAACAGCTGCTTCATAGGACTGGCTGGCCATGTTATTTTGACCCCTGAGGCAGGAAATCCCATGAGTACTTTTCTCCACCCAGGCAGTTCTACAGAAACAGCACGTGAAATCACTACAAATTTGCTGCCCTTTCATAACATCCCAAAACAGCTCCCCGAATTAGCTGCTTCATTTTGCCAAATGCTATGATCAGCACCAGTGAATTCAAATTATGCAGATGGTGGAAATCCAATTCTACAAGCCAGGGAGAAGATGTCCCATGAGTTCCAGTTTGAAGGGGCGCCTAGGAAATGTCCTGGTGTAGAATAAACTGAAGCTCAGTCCAGACAAGATGGAGGTCCTGTTGGTAGGTGGTTCAGGCTTCGGGGTGGGAGACCTGGACTGTGTCCTGAATGGGGTTGCACTCCCTCTTAGGGACAAGGTTCGTAGCTTGGGAGTGCTTCTCGACCTGGAGCTGTCATTAGAAGCTCAGGTGACGGCGGTGGTGAGGAGCGCTTTCCTTCTGCTTTGGCTGATCCATCAGCTGTGTCCCTACCTGGAGAACGATTGCCTGGCGACAGTGACACATGCACTGGTAACTTCCCAATTAGACTTCTGTAACGCACTTTACGTGGGGCTACCATTGAAGATGGTCCAGATACTTCAATTGGTGCAAAACAGAGCTGCCAGGTTCCTGACGGGGACTGGGAGTTGTTCTCATACAACCCCAGTCCTCCGTCAGCTTCACTGGCTCCCCATTGAAGTCTGGGCCCAATTCAAGGTGTTGGTTATCACCTATAAAGCCCTCAACGGCTTGGGACCTGGTTATCTAAAGGAACGCTTGCGTACATATATGCCCTCCCGCCTTTGAGATCGGCAGCGGAGGCCCTTCTCCGGGAACCCTCCATAAAAGATATTAGGAGGGTGAGCACCCGGAGGAGGGCCTTCTCTGCAGTGGCGCCCCACCTATGGAATGCGCTCCCCAGAGAGGTCTGCCTGGCGCTGTCATTATTTGTTTTTTGGCACCAGGCCAAGACCTTTTTATTTAAAAGTTATTTTAATTGTTAATTTATGAATTGTATTTATGGGGTTTTTATGTACATGCCGAGATGTTTCCGGTTTTTTAACTCTAATTGTATAAACTGTTTATTTATTATTGTTGTAAGCCACCTCAAGGCTTTTTGCGAATGGGGTGGCATGAAAATGGTTTAAATAAATAAATAAAATAAGAGGAGGAGTCATAAAACTTCTGCAGAAAACTAGCCTAGATTCACAAGTGCACATCATAATTTGCATCAATTGCTTTCTTGAGATAGAGCAATTCTTGTCTCCTGGGGAACTTCACATTCTGGAAGGGAGAAGTGATGGGCTGGCAGGATGTATTTCAGTAACTATGGCCTTTATACTTCCCACATAGACTCACAGAAGCAGGCAGCTGGAAGGGGCCTGGAAGGCCATTGGGTCCAACACGCTACCCAGTGCAGGACTCAAGTCACCCATCCAAATCCTGACCAGGCCTGACCCTGCTTAGCTTCTAAGATTAGGCGGGATCAGGCACTTCAGGCTATACAATAGCTAACAGTTCCTCAAAGAAGGTTGTGCCCCATGCTGAAAGACACAGCAGTGTAATTGGGTAAGGCCTGGCGTTCTTTATCTCCCGCTCTTTGCTCCTGAAAGTAAAACAGGTCCGTATGTGAATGCACCCTAGAGAGGGTGACAAATTGTAATCACATAGCACTGTATATTTCCCATCATTCCCCAGAATCATCCCCCTTTGCAAAAGCAGACAGGGAGATGGAACTCTGGAGATGTCACTCAGTGTATCTCTGAATTTATAAATTGCTGTCTATGAATATAAATAATGAACAATACCGTAAAGAAAGATTGCCAGCTTTCATTTTTCCTGGAAATATATCAAACCTTGCCAGGAATTAATACATGGTGAGGTTATAAAATTGCTTATACGTGGGGGGACCAAAGTGGAATGGAAAATTACAAGTGACGCTTCTCTATGCAGCTGCAATTTTTCAATTGCATTAATACAAACCTCTGCAAGTGCATAAGGGCAAAGGCAGTGGGGGATGCCTAGATAAATAAGCGCAGGTATGGCCAACCAGCTCATTTTTTTCAGTATTTGTGCTGCCTGGGGATCATAGATCAAGCTGAACTCTGACTCTCTTGCAGTCATCAGACTTCTTTCCTCTGCATGGCCCTGGCCAGGAAGTGAGTCAAGAGAAGATCAAGACTGTGAACATGCAGAAATTCTATTGGTGACAAGTCACACGTACGGAAACAGAACTTGGGCTTGGGACCTGGATACCTAAAGGAACGACTTCTTCCGTATTTGCCCTCCCGCCCCCTGAGATCGGCAGCAGAGGCCCTCCTCCGGGAGCCCTCCGTGAAAGATATTAGGAGGCAAAGTACCCGGAGGAGGGCCTTCTCTGCGGTGGCGCCCCATCTGTGGAATGCGCTCCCCAGAGAGGTCCGCCTGGCGCCATCATTATTTGATTTTCGGCACCAGGTTAAGACCTTTTTATTGCAATAATATTTTAATAGCTTTTAATATGAGCTATTTATGTTTTAATCTGCAGCCAGGGTGGATCTGGAATTTATTTGTATTATGTTTTTATTACTATTTGTATTTATTTATGTAAGCTATCCT
Organism: Varanus komodoensis; assembly: GCF_004798865.1. Lineage (NCBI taxonomy): Eukaryota > Metazoa > Chordata > Lepidosauria > Squamata > Varanidae > Varanus > Varanus komodoensis. The sequence goes on from NW_025335317.1 coordinate 13,106,139, forward strand.
GAGGATCTGCAAAAGGATGGCATATAAATATTCTAAATAAATAAATAAATTAACTTCACTTGCACATGGGACACATGGACAGCATGTGTGCAAGCCAGGCTGGGGGACTTGCTTGGTCTCACTTCCTGCCAGACACCAATGGGAGCATAATGCTTGGTGCAAGGTGGACTTCAGGTGGAGAGAAAGTGAGCTGGGGTCTAGGGAACCGAGCTGAGGAAATCTGATGGATTCCCACCCCGAACTGGATTCTTCACACTTTGCTAGCGCTGCCCATAAGATTCCGCAAGGGAGAAGAAGTAGGAGATCCGATGGAGGTTCTGCATAGGGTTGAGAGATGAAAATCAGTTCTCCCACTCCTCTCACCTGGCTGGTAGCATCCGGTAGGGTGTAGGGGTCTCAGAAGTCACCAAAAGTTGAGTTTTCTCGCTAGCTATCAGCAATCCTATGCATGTTTCAATAAAAATAGATCCTGCAATAAAAATAGATCCTATGTAATCACATAGCACTGTATATTTCCCATCATTCCCCAGAATCATCCCCCTTTGCAAAAGCTGACAGGGAGATGGAACTCCCAGCATACTGTCTGAGGAATGCTGAGAGGAAAAGGACTTGTATCTGGCTTAAGTATGCAAAGGGTTACACCATTCATATATTTTTGCTATCGGGCAGGTGGAGAACTGCTTAGGGGATGGTCTACTTAGGGGATGGTCCTGCCTAGGTACTTCCATGTCTTAGTTTTCCTTGAGTATTATGCATCCTGATTGGGGGGTGGGGGCAGGGGGGAGGGATGCCAGTTGATGTTTGATCTCAGGTATTTACCTTGGGCCAACCTTGGGTAATTCCCATCTTCCTCTACTGGAAAAGTGACAACCTATGGTGGACATTCTGGCCTTTGCTATCTAGAAATGGTTGGAAATTTAGAATGAAATGTTCCAGTTTGTCCCAAGGAGATGTGATAAACACAGTAATTTTCTGTAAATACATGCCTCCGCCTAATTGAAAGTTCATTATAATGCTTATTCCATTCTCCTCGAATGCTTTTCATCGTGCACCGGTAAATGTGTAAATTAAAAACCCAGAGGTAATTTTTGTGCTTTATCTGGATGTTAAGAAGATTGCAAAATTATCATCTCTTTCATAGTTAAATAACTTTAACCTGCATGCCGACCTTTTAATATGCAAATAGCACAGCTTTGTGGGAGGAAGTGCATTTGGCTAATTGTGAAAATGATAAGTGGAGGAAATCTGAAGGAAACAGGAATTCACTTTGAAGCAACCCCAGTTGAAAGTTGATGCGATAAGGAACAGGGATTTTATATATATGGGGAGGGGGCAGGCTCTGCAGAGCAATTGTCTACTCCTGCTTAAATTGGAGACGCTGCAGCTGTAATGGAAACCAGCAGGAGAGTTTCGAACTTACAGCACCGGCAGCAAATTTGGTGAATGCATAATGCATGGCCCAAAGAATGGAAAAATTTCAATGGGTCCTTGGGGTACCATTTCTATGCCTTGCTTTTAAGAAGTGTTGAAAAGACTAAACACGATGACATCTAGAACACTGAAACTGAATATTCTCTTAGAAGTCCAAACAAAGGAGGTGGGTTGGTGTAAAGGGCACCATGGGCACGAGAAATACGCAGGAAACATTAGCTTGCTTTTGGGTTGGTGCCCACAACTGGAATGATGTATGTCATAATTATTTTTCTACTCTACTTCGTGCATTTGTTTATTTAAGGACATTTATATGCTGCTTCCCATTTTAAATAGCCCAAGATGGCTCATAGGGTGCTGTCCCAGAACCAGACTGGAAGCAGTGCTCTGACCTTGGAGGAAGCCACTGGAGCTCCTGTGCCTCTCCTCCATCTGGGACAGAAATGTCCTTGTTGGTTGCTGAGTTCAGGAACGCAACCAGGAAGGGGAAAGGGGAAATAGTGCGATGGGCTGGGAAGGGAAGGGAAGGGAAGGGAAGGGACTGAAGAGGCCAAAAATCAACCAATCCATGGGCTTGGACAAATGCCACTTAGGAACATCCACCAGCCAGATGTGTCACTGCAAAATGGGGACTACTTGGCTCAACAATACTGCAAATGAAGAGCCCAAATGCTATTTTGGGCTCCATTAACAGCAATATCACTTCCAAAACATGTGAAGTACTAATTCCCTTACACTCAGCACCAGTCAGATCTCACTTGGAGTACTGTGTCCTATTTTGGGCATCTAAGTTTTAAAAAGATGCAGAAAAGCTAGAAAGGGTACAGAGGAGGGCAACAAGGATGATACACGGAATGGAGCTGAAGCCCTGTGAGGAAAGGCTGAGAGAACGAGGCATGTTCAGTCTCGAGAAGAGAAAATGGAGGGTTGATAAGAAAACGCTCTACAAGTACCTGAAAGACTGTCACAAAGAGGAAGGACAAGATCTTTTCTCACCCATTCCAGAGTGCAGGACATGGAATAATGGACTTAAGTTTTAGCCTAGACACCAGGAAGAATTTCCCCACTGTCAGAGCGGTGCAACAATACAGACTATTACCAGGAGAAGCTGTGGACTCTCCCTCACTGGAGACATTCAGCAGCGCCTGGAAAGTCATCTGAATGGGAAGCTGTAACTTAGTGTCCTACCATAGCAGGACCCAATGGTCTTCTGGCCCCTTCCAGCTCTACTGTTCTCTGATTCTAAGAATCCTGCCCACAGAAATTACCCGTGTGGCCTGCAAAGCAAAACTGAAAAGACATTTTTAAACTATTGTTAAAAACAAGCCAAAGAGTAAACTTTGATGAACTTTCCAAAAGTGAATCGCTCGGTGGCAGGAAATCATATTTGTCTGAATCCAAGTGATAGAGCCTAATTTTGTTCTAAGAATCACGGATTTAACCAGGCTTTGAATGAAGCCATTGAAGTCAACTGGGTCTCATTGATGTCAGTGGATCTAGTCTATGCATGACTACTCTTGATCTATCGCATCAGGCACACGAAGCTGTCTCACATCCCATTATTCAACCCCGCCCCCCACTCCTGTTCTTAACATAGACTGACATGCTACGCAGTATTAGAGGGAGAGATTGGAATTTAATTCAGTGGTGCAGCCAAAAGCCCTGAGTTTGGTCATTTGGCCCTTGGATAGGTTTGCCTCAATGCAGGCTGCATCAGCCCAAGAGAGGAAAGACCAATGCCGCCAATTAAACGTTGCCACTTGTGAGACAAAGTGCACTGCATTCCATGCATTCAAAAGAGCAGGTGACTTTAGAAAGCTGCACTCATCCGTAATATTCACACTGCATCCCAGAATACCTGTTCTAATATTCAGTACCAAGACCAATTGCCCAACGGTTTCGGTCCTCTCTTGACAGGTGAAATCAAGATGTTACCTCTCGTTCTGAGTTTCGGACTCCAGGCTGCCAGTCAGTGCTTTAGCGTGGCAAACTGAGCAAGATCTCAAGGAGAAGTTTAATGCAGTTGAGTGCAATCAAGAATGTAGTCAGCCTGCTTCTACTAAATGACCAAAGGCCACAAGTCATGGGTGTGGAAAGGGGGCAGGATTCACAGGGGCTTAATTCCCGGCAGTTGCTGGGAACCCTGAGTGCCGTGGGTGCCCAGTTGTACTCACAGCCCCTAGGAAGGAGGCCATCGTCCAATGGATTCCCCCCTGAGGCAGATTCCTAGCTGAGGCTCCCCAGGACTTGGCAGGAGCTGGAGGTCCAGATCCCCTGACCTCCCTTCTCCAGAATACCCTCTGAGCACCCATCCCAAAGCAGTCTTCTGTCTTCAGGGCTCAGCTGGCATGGAAAGAGCTGCACCGGTGGAGAAAGCAGAGAGGGGCCCCAGGGGTGAAGGTGCTGCTGCAGCCCCAGAGGGCTTTTCCGAGAGTGCAGGAGGGGCTCTGACTTTTCCTGACGCTGACTGGAGAGCATCCACCAGCCACTGCATTGTGCCCAAAATAAAACATTGGGAAACAAAACACTGGCAGTATATTGTTGGAAAGGAAAGGGGCTGTTGTTCTTGTCATGCTATTTATTTATTTGTTTATTTATTTTTCGATTTACATCCTGCCTTTTTCCTACAAAGGGCTCAAGGTAGCTTACATCATTCTCCTCCTCCATCTTATCCCCACAGCAACAATCCTGTGAGGTAGGTTGGGCTGAGAGTCTGTGACTGGCCCAAAGTCACCCAGTTGGCTCCATGGCCGAGCAGGGACTAGAACCTGGATCGCCTGAGTCCCAGTCCCGTGCTCTTAACTACTATGCCACACTGGCTCTCCAGAGTGCCAGAGTGACACCAGCCTTTCAGATGGAGATGGTGGAGCCCAGGAAGAGAGGCCTGCAGGCACAGCCTCCAGCTGTTCAGGCAGACGCTAGGAAGTGACAGGGTCTGGAAGTCCTGGGAATGCCGTGAGCCAAGATCCCTCCTTTAAACAGTTAGAGCCACAGATAATTTCCCTTGCAAACATCCTGTATTGCTTCAAAGTGCAAATCACCCATAATGAATCTCTGAGCATGTACAGAACAGTTTTTTGGATGCATTCTCGTGTTTACCTCCAAGAACTCTCCTTAAGAACGTGTCTGGACCCCATCCCTTTGTAGGGTGGAGGGAGTGGTCTCTGAAAGCGAGCACAGCTCCTCTCTGCCTGCCAATCATTCAATTGGGCCATCTGCCTGCAGTGACACCTGGTCATTGGGCACCTGGTCTCTGATCGAGAACCCGTCATTCCCAGAGTCCTCTCCCTCCGGCTGTACAGCTTGGTCATTCCCAGGAAATGCCTTTCTGGCCGAATCATCTGGCCTTGAGATAAGCTCATCCGCCTTTTCCATCCCGGTATCTCGGCATGACCCGTCCTGCCCAGTCCCTCTTTGATCTGTTTCACATTCTGATTCTGAATCTTCTGCACTGGGGCCAGCAATCCATGAGAACCATTGCCCAGAGCAGCCGTCCTTCTTACCCCCATCAGGGAGGGGACATGGGAGAAGATCTGGAGGAGCTTGGTCTGATCCTTGGCCCTGTGGCACACCATCGGGAGAGAAGAGCTAGTCGGCTGGAGGGGCTGTGTACAGCTAGGGGGGCTGTCCATTCCAGGGTGGCACTGCCAGGGAGGTGGAGCCCAGGGACACTCAAAAGGAGTGTTCTTGGAAACAGTTTCTAGTCTGGGTTCAATGAATCTCTCTGTGCATGCTCAGAGACTCCTTCTCTCTTGGATATAGCTTGCTGGATATGCTGGATTGGAAATAAAGAGCTTTTGCCAAAGAACAGTCTGTGGCTGGAAAGAGAGAAGGGGGAAACCTAGCTCCTGACACATATGATCATTGTTTACATCCTAATGTACGTAATTATTTATAGCCTAATGCGATATAATGACTGGTATAATTATTTAGTATTCGGTACAGCAATTCTGGCTTTCAGAGCAAAGATGACACATAAAATAATAACACACTCTGTTGTGTTTCTGCAAACTTGCTGGGTGTTTGATTGGTAGCTCCTTAACAAGGGGGTCCATTTCCTTTGGATGCCTGCAGAAGCTCTCTCCGTAAACACATATTTTGAAACTGACAGCAGCCCTGGCTGGGTTTGCTCTGACACAATGCTACGTCTCTAATAAGTGTTCTTCTGGAAATCATGTATGTTTAACAAGCCATCTCATTAGCAATGAAGCTCAGGAGTCATGTTCATCAAAAGTTAATCTTTAAAAGCTTTATTCTAACACAGAGGTAAGCAACATGCCTCTCCCCAGGCCTCTTGTGCAGCCTCTCCTTGCAACCCTACGCTTCCAAAATCCATCCTTTTTAATCCTCTTTCACAGCTTGGGCTGAAATTCAGTAGCAAAAAGTCCATTTCTGGAGGACTGCTGCACCACCAAACTTTGGGCGGACACAGGTAACTGTCTGATACAGACCTAGGCCTGTATTACCCGGATTGAATGTCAGTGGTTCGGGGAGAAGTGTTTTCAGCTTGAACTGGAGATTCCAGGACCTGAATCAGGGACCTGCAGCATGTAAGAAAGGTGTCTTCCACTAAGTCAAGTCCCGTCTCTCCCATGGGCCACATTCCTGCAGTTGAGTGGCAGGACCAACAGGGCAGCCTAGTGGCAGGAGGTGGGAAGTGCTGTGGGTCCCCTGCGGCTTCCCACTCGCACACTAAAGGGGCAGGAGCGGGATGACTGGGGCACTACCAACGTAGCAAAGGGTGAGCACCCAGGGCTGAATCTGGAAGGAACCATTGGCCGCTTCCTGCATGAATGCCTCTGTGCTGTGCCGTGCTTAATTGCCAGACATCTGGGGACTGCCTTGCGCATGCAGCACTGGTGTTAAGAAGAGGCTTATGGCGTGGGTGATGCTGGGGGCCAGGGAGGGGAGCACAGACCAACTGCCCCCATACGCATATGCAATGAATTGAGGGGCCTTGAGAACACCGCTGCTGGATGGATCGCCGCTGAATGAGTTAATTCACGGTGTGTCCATTTGCAATTCACTGGACAGCTCCAGTGTGTCTGAGGAGATGTGAAGTAATAGGAGAACCAGTGTGGTGAAGGTGGCTAAAGAGCTGGACCGGAGCTCGGAAGACATGGCTTCCGGTCCCCACTCATCCCTGAAGCGCACCGTTGGCTTTGGGCTTGTCACCAACTCTCAGCTGAACCTTCCTCACAGGTTGTTGTTGTTGTGAGGATTAAATGGAGAGTTGGGCAACTTGTAAGCCACCTTGGATCCCTTGCAAGAGGAAGGAAGGTGGGGTATAAAAGCCAAATGGTGGTGGTGGTGGTGATGATGTTTGATTTGTGCTGACATGCGAATCACCACTGAACGCTGAAATCAAAAAGGGATGAGCGTACTTGTATAAACTAACCCATAGTCCTTTTTCAGGTGTTTTGGCTCATTCTTCATGTCAGATTGGAACATCCTGGTCCTTGACAGGAAAAAAAGAAAGAATTATGAAAACTGATAGAGGACAAAACACACATAATTTGCAGCAATTGTGGTATTCCAGAGGGTTCCTTTTGACGTTCTCCAGAGCTCAAGCATTTATTGAATAAGCAAAGTTTTACTTTTTTTGAGCCTACCAACAAATAGGTATGACGATTCAGGAGACAGAATGGCAAGGAAAGGCATTAGGCTAATCCATCAAGGAATCTATTAGAAATGGGAAGACAGGTCTACAGGAATTTAATGCAGAGACAAAAATGCTGTTGGTATCAGATGTTTATGATATGAAACAGGACTTTTCTTGCCAAGAAATCCTGCAAAAATGGCAGGCTGCCATCATCTCCTCAACTGGTCTTTGCTCTCTCTTCCCATTCAAGTAATGAACATTAGCAAAGATCAATGAACATTTCTGTGGTTACACAAGGTTTCAACTTTACCATGCATTCTCTATCAGCTGCTAATGCTCTTTTCCGGAGAGCAGGATTCCGCCATCTGCAAATATTTTGCTATTTTAATTAATGGGCTAATGTCTTTCTGAGTTGTCCTTCCACTTAATGATGGCTCAAGGTGATTCACCATGAAAGCATAAAGAGATTAAAACAGCATAAAAATACCATTAAAAAACTAAAGGCAAAACAGATAAAATGCATTCATTACAATACAATGGGGGACCCATGAAAATCAAGGAGCGGCCTGGATCCCTGACAGCTAAAGGCCAATGAAGAGACATGTGTCCCTAAAATATCCTTTAAAAGCGTCACCAGTGAGAAAAGGCCATGGGCAGAGGAATCAACAGATGATTTGTGCCCAGTGAAACCTGTTCTTTGCAGTCCCAAGCCCAAGCAAGCCATGGCCCTCCAAGGATTTCCCCCACAGACACACATGCCGATGAGGTGCAGGCATGCGAAATACTTCTTTCCTCTGCAAGAAATTACAGAGCTGGCATCAGAGCTGAGCAGGCCTTGGGCAAAGCTTCCCAGCAAATGCTGCAGCAGGGAAGCAGCTGGTGCACCTGCTCAGAGGAGCCACCTAATGCTTTGCTCTGAGGCCCCCTCAGGCACTGGGCAAGTGGATGGGCTCCCTGCAGCAGGAAAGCAGCTCTCTGGGGAGCCCACCTGTCCTGTTGCAAACTAAGCAGAAGTTGACAAGCCTGGGACAAGGTGGCAAGATAAACATGGCAGCCCCCAAGAGAAGTCCTAGCGAGCAGCTTGCTCTGACAAGGCCTGAGAGCACACTGAAGGCTTTGTGCAACTTTCCCAGGCTCCATCCCTTCCTGTGAATGGGAGCTTTAAGGGAAGCATCCTTGGTCCAAGAATCCATGCATGGTGTGCCGTCAGCATTGGCAGTCGGCTCTGTGGTACATGGGGGGTTTGTAAAAGGGAGTGCCGGGTCTGGAGCTGGGCTGCGAGTCTCAGGTGAGGTTCTCTAGATGCTCAGGCTCAGGTCTTAGAGCTTGTGTTTCCTCTGTTGGCGCCATGGTTCTTGGCTCCAGGATCGATATTCCTGCTGGACTTCAGGGTCATGTCAGCACAAGGCCTAAATATTTCATCCTGAGGGGGACCTTCCTCAGAAAGAGAACCAGGCTGCCTCGGAAGACCATTTATATTATCAGTAGTCCTTGGGACTACATTGCCCATAACTCATTGCTTTGAGGAAGGACACATCACAGTGAGGCTCAAGACAATAGCAGACCTAGTGGCAAAGCAAGGGAGGGAAGGAGACAGCATTTTGGCAAAGCTGTGGAGGGAGGAGGAACCCTCTTGGTGCATGAGGGCTGGTGCACGCCCTCTTGTTCCAGGCATCAGGGCATCTTGTTTGCCATCTCCCAGGTACAATGGAGTCAAAATCCACTGATGAGCAGCTATCCTGAGTGATATTTGGGCTGTACCCCTTTGACCCTTCATATAAACATCTCACGGTCCAGCTGGCATAGACCTCCTGATACAACCTGCATTTCTTGCTGCAGCACTACCATAAACAGTGGTTTTATATTTATCACTGGATGCTGTACCATTTTTATCTTATTTTATTTGTGCTGTTGTAAACCATCCCAAGATGCCAGTAGTGGACAGTATATAAAAGCTTTAAATAAAGCAAACAAACACACAAAATCCCATGGTCCATTGTACAGCCCTCCAGATATTGTGGACTTCAATTCCTATCAGCCCTGGCCACCACAGCCAATGGTTAGGAATCCTGAACTCATTTATTTGAAGTATTTTTAAGCCAGCTGTAAAGATTCTTGGAGTATCCCACATATCACCATTTAAACAAGATCTAGTATTTATTTCAGACTATGTCTGTACCATTTTAAATTTAAAGCATCATCGACTCCAGTATCATCCCAAAGTGGTCCATAAGATAAAATCGTGACAAAGTACCATAAAAGCAATCCATAAAGCACAAAATAGGCCATTACATCTCCTGATAAAATAACCAGGGGTAGCCAGCAATTCTCATGGTCAGGGGAATGCCCAGGCAAAATTCTCTCCCTTGAGCTGTTGGAAGACAAGAAGTCCATCCAGTCTGATGGTGGGCTCCACAACTGAGAAGTCCACAGCCAAATGGACATTGGTAGGCTGCTGCACAACAAGCAAGGTCTCCCCATTGGGATGTAGCCACTAGGCTGGTCTTTGCCCTTACCTTCCCCTTGTCCAGGTGTGCAAACAGCCCATCCTTGCTCATGTTTGCCTTTGCCCTTCCAAAGTCTGGGGGAACTAAAATCTGAAGAGGTGCTCCTTTATGACAGCATTTGTCCCATTTTTCCAGTAGCATTCCTACATCCTAAGTGCAAAATCTAGCAGGGATAGACATGATGACAGAGTGATCAACTTTAGGTAACGTCTATGCAGCACAACCCTGTATCTGTCCATGCAGAGGTCCCATTGAATTCAGTGGAGCTTGCTCCTGTATAGTTAAGGATCGCAGCTGGGCAGTGCTGGATCATACCTTGACGGCCATAGCATCCTTCAATTCCCAGATACAAGGCTGGAAAATCGTTCCTACCCCAAAGCTGGGATATGCACTCAGCTCTCACTCCTCCAGGTAGGAATCAAATTGTAACAGCAGCTTCTCTGAGTTGCAAGAGGGACTGCAGAGAAAGGTTTTTGGGGATGCTCAAGGGGGTGGAAAGGGAGAGATCCTGGCCCTTTGGATAGGATAGGATAGGATAGGATACTCCCACTCTGAAGCACTGCACTTAGATGGCCAAAACAGGAGCAGGAAGGCAAGCTTTAGCTCCGTGCTTCCCCTCCTCTGCATAGGATGCCAGTAATCCTCCAATTCAAGAGGGTTTCGGGTACCCCATAGGCATGCTCAACCCACCTATTGTGCTAAGCAGAATGGTTTCGAGAACCGACAATCTGTCAAGCCTACAAGAAAAATGCACATATTTAAGCTGTTGTTTCCAGTCATGAGTCGTCTAATTTAGAAAAAAACCCACAATAGTTAACTTCAAAGAGACATCTTGATGCTCAGATTGTGACAATAATATGCGATTATTACTTCCTGATGGCTGACAACTGTGTGAGCTTCTGTGAGCAGAAGGGCCCCCTCAACATGCTGCCTGTTTTTTTTTTTTTTCCTGTTAATGAAACAACTCAGCAGAGCATACACAGATCTGGAATATTTAGTGTCTATTTGATTAACACATTTCCTAAAATATGAAAGAATTGCAGAAGTCTGCTTTGCTTTGTCATTTCTCTTAATCAAACTTTAGAGCGATGGCTTCAAAAAGTGAAAGCAGGCATGGAGGACAAGCTGCAAACACGGTGTGGACGTCTGTCTCTTGTCGCAGCCTCCAAGCTTGCAAGCAAAAAGCCAGGTGCAGCTCTGCAATCGCTGAGTGCAGGAAAAGCAGCAGCAGCAGCATCTTTCAGTTCATCACCAGGTGAGGCTGTTCACGGATCAGGTCAGGCCAAGCCTCTTCTTGCCCATCCGCAATGTGGCCTGCCCTGTGCTTGATGGCGCCACTCGGCGGTGGCATCAGGTTGGCAGCCAAAACATGAAGTTTCTCTCGCTCCTTGCAGGCTCCTGCATGTGGCTGCATTCCATTTATTACTGGAAATATTATAAATGTTTACAAATGTTTAAAAGGAGGAGGCAGCAGTCAAATATCAAACAGAGCAACAGATTAAAGATTTAGGGTTTGGGCAACCATGATGGAATCTGGTCCTCCAAGCATTCATGGGCTTCCTCTGGAGCTCAGCCTGGTCTTCCAAGGAGAGCCAAGCCAAGGCGAAGTTCACAAATGCTCTCAGAGTACCAGTTGTGCAACAGGCAACCTTCTTCTGGGTCAGCAGCAGCAGCCCCAAAGTAGTTGCGGCTGGTGCGGAAGGGAGATGCTGTTTGCTCAGCGGTCATAGGGGTTCTTTCCTGGTGAGCCCCTCACAACGGAGCGCCCCATGACCAGCTTCTTCAGCACAAGGAGCAGCCACACTTTCAGGTGCTGCTCCTGGCGCACAACCAGGTGCTGCTTGTGAAGCATGTGGGGATCACTTCCTGGCAAGCCCCCTGCAAACACCTGGCACACTCACAAAGAACTCAGATCCTGGACCTCTGCAAAGTGGACCAGAGTCTGTGGAGCTGAGCCCAGATTTCCAACCCTAAATGGCTTCTTTGCAGAGCCCTATGATAAGTGAATGCCTGTCTGAAAAGGAAGGCTGTAACCTGATGTCTGAGAAGGTTGTAACCTGATCCTGTGGCCTCCCGAGCTTGCCTGGGGGGGGGGGCATAAGACTTTTTGACCATGCAGCTTCAAGATCCCAAGGACTTGGAGCCAGGACTCCAGGTGATAAACTCACACCCTGCCTTGATGTGGAAAGAACTACCTTGGCTGTCCTCCCAAGGTTGCAGCTGGGCCTTGGAGAGGCAGAAAAGGTGCTGCGGGAGCAGGAAGGGAAGGTGGTGGGGCCAAATGGCTTATGCCCTGACATCCTTCCGTCCCTCACCCTGTTACTCAACCTAAAGGGCTGAAAATAGCCATCTAGCAAAAAAACATGACGTGAGGTGCAGTAACAGTTTTCAGAAGTTTATCTGCCTCTGAAGTAGAAGGCACTGGATGGCATCCTAAATAATTTTGTTATTATTTATTATTCTGTACCTTTCAATAGACAAAGCAGTCTGAATGGTTCGCAAAAATTACAAACTGCAAATTCAAATAAAAGATAACACAAACCGTTAACACAGAAAATTTAAAACAATATAAATATTGTACAATGAAGACGCTGGGTGGATCTCCCTGGAAAAGGAATCCTGAAATGGGGGCCCACCACGTAGCAGGTTCTTTTCCTGGCAGTCGTCATCTGTGGATCAGTGTGGATTGGAGCACCCAAAGAAGAGCCTCCAGAACGTGCACAAAAATGTGCGAGTCACGGAGCAATGTGCGTGAGAATGTTTTCTCTTGGAGAAAAATGCCCCCCGGATATACATAATTTGAGAAGTGTGTGCAATTTGATATGTGCACACGAAAGTATGGCTGATTTTTCCTGCAGCCTTCTTCAAACAAATACCAACTGATACAGAAAGTAAGGAGGACCAAATTTAGCTCTGCAAAATTAGAAAATGAGTGACATCATATGTGAAAAAACTTAACCCTGTTGCAGCTCCAGTTTAGACACACGCCATGGCTGAAAAAAAGGGGCTGCAGAATCTGGCGTGTGTGTGCGCGCACGCACACACACACACACACACACCCATCAATCTGCAGCACCAGATGTGCTATTGCCTGCACAGTCCCATGGGGCTGACCATTCTGGCATGACACCAAGCATCTTCTTCCTTTTCTTTTAATTCAGTTTGATTGAACCATTTCAGAAGGTGTTTTCTTAGCATATATCAACACTGTCTTTGAAAAAGCCACAGCTCAGAATTAGAAGTTAAGTTGGTCGCTTTGACTAACACATTCCAAAAAGTATTCTATTACCAGATTCCATCCCTGTATCTCTGAAAAGATTTATTTTTCTTTCAGGTACAAAAATGTCTAAAGTCAGCACTGATGCTGCTGTCGGGGGACTTGGCAGCACACTGTGTATAAACCTGTAAATGCTGGATCCCCACAGAGACCCAGTGGGGCTGGAACCCCACTTCAGGTCCAGATTTCTTCCTGCTTTACTGTATTGCAAAGTGAAATGAATTTCTTCCTTCAGTGAAGCAAATGGAGTTAAGGCAGCTATTAATTCATCTTTTGTGTCCAGAAATTGATATCCTTGTCAGGTCAGTAAAATATTGTGTTGCTAAATAGAGTTACTTCAAGCTGTATCACTATCTACCGCAGGAAATGTTGGACATCCTGATCTTTTTTGAAGCTTCCTGTGATCTCTGCAGATATATTTGCAGTCAGATAATGGTGAAAAAGAGCAATACTGTCATTTCTTACTTATATCCAAAGGAAGGCCTACATGCGTGAATTCATTAAGCAAGGCCACAACACTGTTGAGGATAAGATGAAGCAGTTCAACATCCGTTCACTGTGGCATCCATGCTGAAGCTGAGCAGGTTCAGGCTGGCCTGAGCCTGGAGGGGAGAGCACCAGGGAATCACACATAGCCCACAGTGGGAGAAAGCTGGGATAGAAATAGAATAAGTACACCCTTCCCTCCATTGTCCTACTCTGTTCTAGGGTGGCCGCATTGCCAAAACAGAGGACAAAAGAAGGCACAGGCTGGCATTCAATGTGCATGTGTTAATGTTTATGTATACATGCAAATCTAGAAATAATTATAATTTTAAAAGGAATGTAACAGACATGCTCAATCTGTTGTCCAAGTGCTCTTGGCTGATTTGCAACGCCCAGACTCCTGTGCTGCCTTTTTAGAATTCTTTGGCTTTAAACCAGACTTGGGACAGGCAGCCCTTCAGAGAGAGGCGCATCCTCTGTAAGGCAGGAGACGTGTTCACCCTAGACTTGCCAGGCATTTCCAATCCATCTTGGAGCAAGGCGAACATACCCTCAGACTAGGATGGGTGGCAGTTGCTGAAGATCAGCTGAGTATGGCTATCGCTACTAGTTCACTTCCTGTGCATACAGGAAGTTTCAGGAAAGATTATGCAAATTGTAATGTACGTATACAGCTCTTCCCAAGTTGGCCAAGGTCAGGGTACAGTTCAGACCCTAGTATTTAAAACATAAGGAATGAGAACTGTACCGGACCAGACTCTAGCTTGGCATCCTTGGTAAAGTACAATCTTGTGGCATCCCTCACCACACACATGACCTTCTGTTAATTCCTAAAGTACACAATATGCTTTCATGTTGAGAAACTCTCAAGTTTCCTGGAATAGTCATTTCCTCCATAAACAAACCATGTTGGGAGCAGAAAGCAAATCAGAGAGGCCAGGTGGACATGGCACCTTGCTGGTGGCACATGGGGCGCTTGCCTCATGGCCTCCGCTCCTCTTCCCAACATCCAGCAGTGGCATCTTCCATTGTTTAACTGTATGCTCCGTGAAGCAGTTCTTCCCTTGATCTGTCCTGGATCGTTCAGCATGAAGTTCCATTGGATGACCTCAGGTTCTAACCTTTGGAGAAAGGAAGAACACTTCTCCCAGAGTGACACAATGAAAGTGGAACGAAACTCCTCTTTCTCTACACCATCTATCATTTTATACCTCCATCATGACCCCCCTGCTCTGGCCTTTTTTTTTTTCAAAGTTTAAAAAGAAAAAGACCAGAGTTGCTTTGAGTTGCTAAAGGAAGAAGCCATGGTGTGAGGACCAGAAAAGGACTGGAGAAGGCCCTGAAACGGGGCTGCAATCCACAGGGGTCCATCAAGGAACAGAAAGCACCTCCATCTCTCTCTCTCTCTCTCTCTCTCTCTCTCTCTCTCTCTCTCTCTCTCTCTCTCCACACACGCACACACACACACACACTGGGAAGCCAAAAATGTTGGGAGGTCATAGAACTGCACCCTAAAAACCCCTAAACAAGAGTTTATTTTAAGCAGTAAACTAATACATGAAGCAAACAAACACCATCTCAGGTACAAGCGCATACGGTTTGAGTTCCCAGACCTTCCAAAATCCAGATTGTATTTCTTTCTAGCAGTTTTCTTAGTTTAATACTGTATTAACTGTCACTAACCTTTACCAATGTAACTCCATGATTTTTCAGTCCTTGTTTTGCAAGGCCTTAGATGTTACATGTTCAGCTAGCATCCTTTTCTTCTTTTTAGCCACACTGCACAATTACTGCTTTATTTCCCAGTCCACCAAAATATTTGACTACATCTATTTCTCTTTGATACACATTTTTACCCTTTTAACCTCCAGTTCTGTGCGTATTTCAAAGCCTTTGTGCCTATTTCAAATATTTCTTTTGAACCTGAGTGTAGTTATTTTCTTTGTTATCGTTTCAAAGGATCCACTTTCCCCTGAGATTTTGGAAAAGCAGCTTTATTGCTGTCCAGGCTTCACTACCTCCCAGAAACTTCCTATCTGGAAAACCCATATTTTCTTTACAGTCTGGTTTAAGGAAAAATAGCTCATAGAAAATCATGATTGCCAGCTGACAAGTAATGCAAGTCTGGTTTGCTCTTGAGCTTTTAAATGCTGCTTGATCCACAAAAAACAGCAGATCAAGCTTTTCACAGCATAGAGGCAAAAAGTATCAACTGTAAATCAAACTGCTGTTACTACAGTGACAGCTTCTGCCTAACAACATCAAAAGCTGCCTAATCCTAGCAGAATTCACATGTTACAAAAATCTATGGTGAGTTTTACCCTTGTTGGTCTGTTGTGTCATTCAAACCTAGTCATGGAATTTCAGCATAGAGTATGGTCTTCGGAAACCAGAGGAAAAAACAATGTTTTGTTGTATCGTTTCCGTGCTTCAGCATGGCTTTTCCTGACATCCAGACCCAGGATTTTTCTGTGTCTAGTGGAAAACTTTCCAAAGAATACCATGCAAAGAGGATCACCAGAAGGGGCCACACTGGACATCCAATCGCTGCTCCTCACAGTTTTCTAGCAACTGTGTAAATACATACATAAAAATTTTGCAACAACTTCTGTTGCATGTTTATTGACAAGAGTTAGTAAATAAGTTGCATACCATTCAGGAGGTCTTCTGGGTAATTTGCTTAGAATAGGTATAATACATCTCATTTGCTCATCTCTATAATATTACAAAAGAGGTATATAGGAGGAAGGGTGTCTGTCCACATGGGCAGAGACGATTCATAGGAGGAATTCTAGCGACACGGATGTCAACGCTTAGTCTGGTCCTAGTGCCCAAACACCACGCTTGTGATCATGTTGCCTTCTGCAATGGGGAGAAAATGGGTAAATACATGGAGAGAGAAGCAAGGGCACAGCAAATGTGTTTACTGGAATGTAGAAAAGAAACCTGTGGGATTGGCGAGGAAGCATTATAGAGCTGGAGGTACAACCAGGAGGGGCAAGAGAGAGAACCCACCTTAAAAGCTGAGCAGACCTATCAGAAAGAGGCAGCTGAGGTAGGTAGGACAGAGAGCCAGTGTGGTGCAGTGGATAAGAGCACTGAGCTGGGACTCAAGAGACCTGGGTTCTAGTCCCCACTCGGCCATGCAGCCAACAGGGTTGACTTTGGGCCAGTCACAGACTCTCAGCCCAGCCTACCTCTCAGGGTTGTTGCTTTGCTTTTTTAATTTTTATTTTCTTAACTTATACAAATACATAGAAGAAAGTGTGGAATAGGAAAAAAACCTAGTATAAACAGAACAGACTAAACTGAACAAAACAGGCAAAGTTTCCAAAGGAATTTTAAACAGTCTATGTATTACAACCCCCCAAGCTGACTCTCTTCCTATCTTCCCACACTCTGTGAGAGTTTACAAAAAAAGAAATCATTATTCTATACATCCACAGATTTTCTAATCAGTCCAAATTCTACTGCTTTCCTTTTTCTTTTCCAAACTCCCCTCACAGGGTTGTTGTTGTGAGAGAAGAATTGGAGATCCCAAGGGAGTTTGGGCTCCTTGGAAGGAAAAAAGGGTGGGATATAAATGAATACATAAATAATAAATGTATCCACCACCTTCAGCACTGCATGACACTGGCTATCTGTTCCCATCCATACAGCAATCTCTGTTCTTCGGACCACTACCCCACATGAGGTGAACCTGGACAACTGCAGCTGTGGAGAGGGGCATCGCTGTGGTCCTCACTCTCCTCTCCAGTTTCTTCAATTCTGGCTCCGGTTGAGATATGCTTTCCCTTCACTTCCACAAAACCGTCCTGATAAAGCTAACCAAAATGAAATGGACTTGAGGTACTCTGTCT
Organism: Varanus komodoensis; assembly: GCF_004798865.1. Lineage (NCBI taxonomy): Eukaryota > Metazoa > Chordata > Lepidosauria > Squamata > Varanidae > Varanus > Varanus komodoensis. Next base: position 13,123,302 of record NW_025335317.1, read on the forward strand.
CGACCGTTGGGTGAGCCAAACCTCCACTTGCTCCGGGAAAAGGCAAAGCAGGGCTAGTTTGTGATGCTGCCCAGCTCAAACCCTGGAGAATTAGTGATGGCCGCAGGAGCCGGGGCGCAGGAAAGGATGGCAAAGGCAGCCATGCCGTCAGAAGGAACAGGCTGACATATTAACAAGGTGAATTTGAAATGGCTCTCTGACTACATCATGACCTCTGGAAGCCACCGCAGTGTTAACGTACCCGTGTGCATTTAGGCATACACGCATTGCTCAACCAATACTTTCCATAGCTTTTATCTTTGTTCTTTTCCTAAGACTGCATACGACACCGATCACACCTTGGCGAGAGAGGATTACACGAGAGAGTGGTGAACACAGCGTTCTTTTATGGACATGCTGCACTGTAACACAACCACCTCATAATGTCAAAATTGCCATAGTAACGGCTCATTTCTTATTGACTAGATGGATAAAAATGCACATAAGATACAAGCTCGGTAAGTTTGTACCCGGGAACTCGCCGCACACCCCCCCCCCCCCGCCACTGTCTCTCCCTATATAGGTGTGCCTCGCTCAACACTGCCTTCTCATTTTAAACTGCCCTCTCATTTTAAACTTAATTTGTTCGTGAAACAAGAGGTTCCAGCTGCTTTGTGTATTGGCTCTTAAAACAGGTTTTCTGTCCATTGAATGAAATCTTCATTCTTTATTCAGAAGCAAAATGGAGGCAAGGGATGCACCTGCAGCTCCTGGTGCTACCGATCAAAAGTCATTGTCCGGTGATTCTGCCTTTCCTTCTTTAGTGGATTTTCTTAAGATTAGACAAAAATATCAAAAAGTGGAGGGGAAACACAGGAGAGTCATGAATGACCTGCAAAATTCTGCAAATGAGGCAGAACCCAGAGACCCCAACCCTCTGTTTTGATCTTCACACCTTTAGCATGAGATCTTATGTTTGTGTAGGTGGGAAAAAATCCTACAGGTCCTGGGGAATTCCAGGAGTGTCCAGACTCTTGTCTGTCTAAACACGCATAGGATTTCTTTAAAGTCCTTTCTGCTCTTCCAAAACCTTGATTGCTATAGCCCTTCATCTTATAGCCGGGTACTCTAGAGCAATCTTCTCCAGCCAGTGCTCTCCAGACGCTACAACCTCAGCATTCCTAACCATTATCCACGCTGGCTGGGGCTACTGGATTGGATGTTTTCTACATTTAATTTGAGATGTTTAGGTTTTCACTGAGACAAGGCAGATCTAATTTAACTTCTGGCTTTTTCCGACCTTCAGGAATCTACAGACTGTCACACATTTTGACTTTTCTTTTCCACAAAATATACTGGAGAAATGCAAGGTGCCTCTGAACTGATCTGCAGCGACAAACCAGCTAAATTTACAGATATGTCAGAAAAGGGCAGGTTGGAAGAAACTGCCCGCCTGAACTGCCACCTTTCATACAGGCGTCCTTCATCAGAAGTAACCTAGCGTGGGATTGACCCAGTGCTTCCTATTGAAACATAAGCAATAAAGCATCAGCAGAGCTTTATGAAATCATTCTACAGGAAAGCTCATGTGGCATGGGTGTGAAGGAATACAAAGTGCTCTCATGCATGTTCAGGAAAAGCAGTAGGAGCGCTTACATCCATATATGCCCGGCTGCCCCCTGAGATCAGCGGGAGAGGCCCTTCTCCAGGAACCCTCCGTGAAGGAAATTAGGAGGGTGAGCACCTGAAGGAGGGCTTTCTCTGCGGTGGCGCCTAAGTTATGGAATGCGCTCCCCAGAGAGGTCCGCCTTGCGCCGTCATTTGTTTTTCGGCGCCAGGCGAAGACCTTTTTATTTAAGCAGCATTTTAACTGTTAGTATTACTTGATCTTATCTGGCCAGGGCAGCTTATTTTATATTGTATTTTTGTATTTTTAATGTTTATATTTATTGTAATTTATATTATAATTACTTTTATTTATTGTTGTAAGCCGCCCCGAGGCTTCGGCAAATGGGGCGGCATAAAAATGTTTTAATAAATAAATAAATAAATAAATAAAAGCATATTCCCAGTCCTCCTCCTCAGTTTCCAAGTCTTCCCTTTTGCAGAAGTTGGCCAGGCAAGGGAGAGACCCCGTCCTCCTGCAATTTAGGATAGCCCTGTGCGCCTTCGGAAGTGGATGTGTATTGCCGTGGGGGTCAGCAGCACAGGCCTTTGACCTGCACATACAGAGTGCTTCCAGACGAAGCTTTTCTGACCATGCCTCCTGACCACATCTTCTCCTGGTAGCCCCCCTGTGTCCTCCCACTGCTTCTTCCATCTTTTGCTTTACTCCTGAAAAATCATTAAGGGGTAGAAGAGCTCCACAAAAGATGCTCAGGTTGTGCAAAATGCTCAGGTACATTGCATGCTATGGACATGAATCACAAACAGCAAGTTAATTTTCTCTCTGGCTATATTTGTGGATATGATTTATGCGTTTAATATATTGATATCTGACCTCTCCTCCATGGAACTAAAGGCCGCAACATGTAATCCACCTGCACTGCCATTTTTATTCTCGTAACAATCCTTGATGGTAGGTTAGGCGGAGAGATCTTGGATGGCTCCAGGCCTCCCAAGGGAAGTGCCTCATTCTTGGGAACTCTGTGGAAGAGAAGGGGGAAGGTGCATCGTTCCATCCCAGCCCCTTTCACTCAGTTCCTTATGAGTTCTCCATATCTGGCAAACACAGAGAAATGTTAATGTTTCATTTTGTAAAGCACCGTGCCTTCACAAAATCTGTCTTCACATCCCACATTTGTTCTCTCCTTTAACAACAACGAATGAAATGCTCATGACAGGGATGTGCCTTGATTTACTGGTGGGCTATCACATGTCTGTCTGCCTCTGGCAGCCAAATGAAGCATCTTAGCCTGGGAGGGTCTCAGCATTTGTGTGTCAAAGTATTTTCTTTTGGGTGGGCTGGGCAGAGACAGAGCCCCGTCTGCCTACCCTCCCATTTAAGCAAATTCACTTACATGTACCGGCTAGGTTCACATGTCAGGGCAAGGTGGTTTCCACGGTTTTTGGCCTGGAAGGGCCTGACAGGTGACCAAGTGGCTTCTATGCTGGCATGGTTTCTGTCCTGCTCACTCAGTCGTCCCACTACTTGCCTGTAGCCACCAGGCCAGAAATCCAGTCCTATGTGAGATGGCTGGAATGCTGTTCCTCCCAGGGAAATCTGTGGTAGCTACATATTAGGCCTGTGGAAAATATCATGCCTTGTTCAGATGACCAGAGAAATCATGGTGACGCATGGAAACCAAAGAAGAGACCATAGTTTCTTATTGTGGTTTTTAAAAACCAACTGTACCATGACAGGGTTCCGATGACACAACAGACCATGGCTTGTTATGTCATGTGAACTCATCTACTATCTAGGGAAATCTAGGGTTGAGAACATGTGGAGAAATAAGACTCAGTATTATCATCGGCGGGAGAGGCCCTTCTCCGGGAGCCCCCCGTGAGAGAAATTAGGAGGGTGGCTACTCAGAGGAGGGCTTTCTCAGCGGTGGCGCCTAAGTTATGGAATGGGCTCCCCAGAGAGGTCCTCCTGGCGCCGTCGTTATTTGTTTTTCGGCGCCAGGCAAAGACCTTTTTATTTAAGCAACATTTTAAATGTTAATACTACTGAATTTTATCTGGCCAGGGCAGCTTATTTTATATTGTGTGTTTTAAATTATTATTCTATATGTATATTTTAATTTATGTGGTTTTATTTATTGTTGTAAGCCGCCCCAAGGCTTCGGCGAATGGGGCAGCATAAAAATGTTTTAATAAATAAATAAATAAATCATGGCAGGTGTGGATTTCACCCTAAAGCCCTACAGACAGACCCAAGTAACTTTTTAAGTAAGGTCTCTAGCAATGCAAAGTGAAGACGGGTGAGTTAATTTCCTCTTCCAGGGAGAGCTTAAAGTTCAACCTTTTATCATAGACCTAAATGATTCACTTCTTAATGTAAGAGTCTCCATGTCTTTTATGAGGGCAACCATTTCATCCCACATGCTTACTCATTTTATTTTATTTAAGAGTGGCTTTTCAAAACTTTGATCACAGATCATAATAAAATCTGTTACTGTTTTCTTTGCAAACATTTTTCTTCACTTTTATATATATTGCAACCATGCAGCCCTTACAGTAGCAATTACAGAAGTATTTTGTCATTAAATTCATTATAATCTGATGCATTCATTTTCAAAGTCTAGAAATATGGGAAGTGGGAAAAAAAAAACCCTGAACATTTTGTTTAGTGACAGGTTCCAGGAGAAAATTCACACAAGACATAATCTTGCAGACATGATTTGATAACTTTAATCTGCAAAGTGTCTACCATTAATGTGGATCATGCAAAAAAAGTGTTGCCTTTTATTAATAACCCAGCAATAGAAATCATCTCAGGAAAGAAGAAACCTATCACAATGGATGTCACTTTAAGTGTTAAAGGCACAATTGCATTTGTATGAGTGAGCACTGCAAAACTTTTTCCACAAAATGACTCTGAGATGGAATATGATATTGATGCATTATGAAGCAATACTTGGGGGCAGGGGGAAAATGTGTATTTTAATTGTGTCTGAAAGCATTGCAGTACTTTTGAAATTCCTTCATGATGCAAACAGTATTTTCAATCTGTAAATTGAGTTGTCCTTGCATTCACTGAATGTATACTATTTCCATATCAGATGGGCAGAAAGAATCCATTATTTTCAAGCATCTGCAGTTCCACACCATTGTCACAGTTGCAAAGATTCTCTGGAGAGGTCAAAGGTTCCTCCAACCTGTTGCAGAGCAGACAAAAGCCTGAATTTCAGGGGAACATTTCACTAGTACAATGCCCCAGCAAGTCCACTCATGCATCACATTTAAAAAATATGCTACTTCTACTAACCCCATTGGATAAACAAGGTACAGATCTAGTGTCAGCTCCCTAAATCAATAGGCTGAAATGTTTCCATTCAAGCCAGTATGCTACTCCAACATCTCCTTCCGGTGGTTAGAATCAAACATCCATCTTGTAATGGCAGGAAGCATGTCAGAACTGCATTTGATAATGCCAGTTCCTTCAAAAGTGGCCCAGAGAGAAAACAAGTATCATGAATAAAAGATCTTAGTTCGCAAGCGTTCAACTGCGACTGCTGTGGAATCCTCCGGAGGACCGGTCGCTCGCTCCTTCTCATCAGGATTGCCGTCGTTGGGTGGAAGACTGATACTATTTGGCTCACATGGACAACATCCGACTCCTCCTTTCCGGCTGTTTGACTGATACCGCAGGGAGGCACGGAAGTCTAGCGATAACACCACTAAACGGTACAGTTGCAACATCACGATTAAGATATTCTTAGCGGTGAAAAACACCAGCATCTGGTTAATGACTTTAAAATGGCCCATCAGTATCAAGCGCACAATAAGGAAAGGGCCATCCTGGATGAACAAGCTGATGCCGATGTTCCACAGGTCTGCGCTGTGTCTGCAGAGAAGCAAGCAGAAGATCCTCTTGGTTGTGACCGAGAGGCCACAGCCAACGTGCTGCACTGCAAAGAGAGGGCGTATTTTTTAGTTCATTCATTCGACATCCATACCACAGACCAAGTGAAATGGGACCTCCATAAAAAGCTGGAAGCAGAAGTTGGGAACAGGGGCTCTGCTTTTGTGCCTTGTCCACCACGTGGTTATCTTTGTGTCTTGTTTCCACCCAATCGCCTTGTTCTTTGACAGTGCAGAGAGACAGTGTGGTTAACCGCTGTGTGTTGCTCAAGGGATGTTGACGACCCTGGTGGGATCATTCCTACCTCGGCTTCTGAGCCAGTGCATTCCTCTCATTCTGTCCCTGCCACAGAGTCCCAGGCAAGACTGAGCAGGTGTTTGTTATTAATACGACACAAGGTTTATAGCCTACCTTCCTTCCCTTTGCAGGGACCCAAGGCAGCTGGCAAGGTTCTCCTCCCCTCATTTTATCCTCACGAGAACCCCATGAGTTCACTTGGGCTGAGAGTCCATGAATGGTCCCAAATCACCCTGTCAGCTTCAAGGCTGAGTGGATTCTAGAACCTGGATCTCCTGAGGATCAGTCCAACCGTCTAAGCATTCCAACATACAGTCTCTCAAGCCTTGTCTTGACTGGGGGTGCTCACGCTGTCTTGTCTTTACTTGTGGAGGCATATGGGATCCATCTTGCACCCTAAAAGGTACATCTCCATGGTTTTTGCTTTGGAAGTGCGGCAGCAGAGTTCGTAGTAGGATGAAGCCCACATGGTTTATGATGCCACCCCATGGGAGTGGCCCCCTACATGGGGGCTAGCATCATAGGTTGGCACGGTTGGACACCTGCTGAGGGACCAGAGCCCTGCCCACCACCCATTGGCAAGAGCCCCCTTGACCTGCCTTCCTTCCCCGTTGCAACCCGCTTGACCATCTGCCTCCCTGACTTTCCCTGGGACAGCCACCGGTCGCGTGATGGCAAAGCAGTGGCTACTGCGGCCGATTTTCGCAGGGATCTCTGCCTGGGTGGCAACAGCGAGGAAGAGAAAGAACAGCAGTGGCCACCATCAGCAGTGCCGTAAGATGAGTTTCGACCCCAGACCTCCTGGTCTCGCGGCACTGTTGCTCCTAGGGAAGGTGCTTTAGATGGCTGTGCATGACCCCAGTTGTGAAGCACACAAGTGCCATTGTGCTTTACCCCCAGCTGCCACTCCGTGGGATGGAGCACGCAGAGCAGCTTTGGCCCACACGCTGCATGTTCATGCGCCTGCTGGTGCAGAGACAGCTGGGTCTGGGAAAGCCTGTCCTGGTGCAACCTGTGAAGATACCAGCTCTTCCGTCGAGAGCAGCTTCACACCTCCCAGTGTTTGTGGCCCTCCAGATGTGCTCCTAACTTTCCACATCTCAGAGTCCAAAGATGCCACCTCGCATGCCTCCAAGGAGCTCTCCAGCAAAACCTGGGAAGGATGGTTCTGGGATAGTGAGTCTGGCTTCTCTCCCACAGGGTCGGCCCTACCACTGAGCAGAGTGAGGTGGCTGAACCGGGCAGAGGATGCTGCTGAACCCCTTCTCTGGCCTTCCGTGCTCCTGGGCTGGTGTACCTTGCCTGTGGCTGTCCGGGCTGATGCTTCCAGCTGCTTCCTCCCAATTCATCACACACAGCCCCCCTGGAAAGGCCCATGCCTGAGCAGTGGGGCAAAAAGCCTGCACCCTTCAACAAGCTCCATGAATGCACAAGCTTTGCTCTGCTCCCACGACACGCTCGGGCACCGCCTCTCTCTGCTCTGCAACCTTCCAAGTGGGCAGCAAGCCAGGGCTGCACAGATCCACATTTGCCTGGAAAGGACTTCTGGAAAGGACTTCTGGACAAGGGGAGCCCAGAGAAACAGGCTTCTCCCAGGCTTTAAGGCAGCCCTTTCCCATGGCTTATGTTTGTTTGGATTAAGCCAGAATGACCCCAGTTCCTCATGCTATCAGTTCCCAAGCGGTAGCCTTTGCTAGCAGCTCAAGTTGCTCAACACGGCCTTTGGTGACAGAGTCAATTTTCCACCAAATTCCCTCTGGGAATGCCTAGGTGCTCGAACACAGCGGGAAATGAGGAGAAACCCTTTTACATTCTTTACTTAAGCCCCCAGCAATGCTGACGGTTACTAACCTGCAAGATCCAAGGGAAACTGCAGCATGCTCCATGTCCACACTGCGAGAATTGCATACACGAGGGCATGCCTTTCCCTAAAACAAACATAAGCAAAGGGCATGGATGTATAAACAGTCCTTCCAAAGCATGGAGTCCAACTGGTGTGCTGAAAAAGTTATTTTTCAAGAAGGGCAGGAAATTATCACAGGCTGGAATTCATAGACTCCAGGGGTGGCAAGAAGGTCGGTGAAACTTCCTAAGATCAAAGAAACCATTTTCCTAATGATGGACAAAAACTTGTCAGAAAACAGTCCAGCCTGGAAACAAGATGTCTAGTTTAACTCTTTTTTTAAGCAAGCAAGCTTGCATACATATGCAGAACGCATTGACAATATCAGGATACAAGCGTTTAGTGGACATTTTGTGGATATATTATTTCTAGAGTGTTGACTTAAAACAAATACAAGAGTTTAAATGTTTTCTAGACAATCATGCTCAGATTCCCAAGATCAGGGTTGGCCTGCTAACATTTCAAGGGCTGCATCAAGCTTCTGGCCCAATTTTTCAGCCTTTTATTCCCCTTCTCAACTTCACTCAAGGGACACTGCTGCCTAGAGCAAGTTTCCAGTCCAGCCAGTGAGAAAATAATGTAAAGATTAATTAAATGTGGGAAACCTGAGAAAGGGGTAACGAGACCACCACCAGAAGGCATGGGTTTTGTTTGGGCATGTTTTATACAGGCCAGGATGTGAAATTCTTGAACAAAGGTATAATTCTCCTAATGGGTCTTCATACTGTCCAATCTAACCTTAACCATACATCAGGGCCTCACTGAAATCAATTTTAGATTTGCTAACAAATCTGCAGAATCCAAGTGCTGTAAATTTTTGTATGCTAGCATGAGGCATTCTGCCAAGAGATTCTGCCAAAACTCTTGAAGACCAATAGCTTGGATTCTTTCTTATTTAATCATCAGGAAACAAATATTTTCCAACCGAGCTTATCGAAACCACTATGGAGTGCAAAAATATTCCTTCTTCACAGTTCTGTTGTGCGCGATAGCAAACAACTGAATTTAAGTAATGAAGGCGTTACAACAGCCTGACATTGGCTTTGTTCACACATGGTGAGCAGGCCAGAGTGGCTTGATAACACCCCATGGGTGCTGGCTGGGTTTCTCTAATCATCCTTCCTTGGGTGCTTTGCCACATCGTCTGAATCTGGGTGCCGTGGCTGGCTTGAGGGGGAAGCAACCCTCAGATACTTTGGTCACCAGAAGATGCTGTCCATGGTTGGGTCCCAGTCCCTGTAGGGCAGGCACCTCCCTCTTGCCTCCCTCGAAGAGCTCACTTCCCCAGGGAAAAGGGGGATACTCTGTGTGGTTTTGCAGTGGTAGGAGCAGACAAAGAAATCCCTGACAGATTGCTGGGGAGAAGGACAGCTAATTTTTGCCGGAATTCTCCACTGCTTACTTGCAAAGGGCTGTTGCAATCAGGTCATTGCAGGTGTTGGTCATTAATTTCATTTCTTTACCACCTAGTATTTATTTATTATTTAGTCATTTATTTAAAGCTTTTCTATCCCGTCCCCTACAGAACGTCTCAGGATGGCTTACAATAAATAAGTAGAATAAAACAAACCTCACAGTGTCCGACCATTAATGTACTAAAAACCCGGTTAAAATTAATTAAACATTAAAATAATGGGAAAATAAAAAGAGTTTTGCCGGATGCTGAAAAGAATATAATGTTGGCACCAGGTGAACCTCTCTGGGGAGCATATTCAAATGTCGGGGTGCCACCACAGAGAAGGCCCTACTCCGGGTACTCTCCCTCCTAACCTCCTTCAAGGAGGGCTCCCAGAGCAGGGTCTCCGTTTCAGATTTCAAGGGGCGGGAGGACACATAGGGAAGAAGGTGCTCCTTCAGGTATTCCAAACCCAAGCCGTTTAGGCTTTATAGGTCATCACCAGCACCTTAAATTGGGACCAAACTTCAATTGGTAGCCAGTGAAACCAGTAGAGAACTGGCGTTATATGACCAATCCCTGTTAACATCCTGTCAGCTCTATTCTGAACCAATTTGAAGTCTCCAGACCATCTTCAAGGGCAGCCCCACGTAGAGCGCTTTCCAACGAGCCAACCGGGAAGTTACCAGGGCATGGGGCACCATTGCAAGGCAATGCTCATCCATAGCTGAGGCTGTCTGAGCAGTTAACAACTATCTAACCATGAGTAAATCCCACGGACGCCAAGTGAATAAGATAGTTGAAATTATCTTGGATGTACTACTACTTTTCCATAGGACTTAGGAATGACGAACTTCACTCTATTTTTTATTTACTTAGATTGATGGTTTTCATTTTCAAGGTGCTATCCAGCTGCTGTGTTTATTAAATTCAAAATTCTATTCGGGGAAATGCTGTCTATTCCATTCCTCCCAATGGCTTGAGGGCCATCTAGAATCTCCCTGAGATGTTCTCCAATGGCCGACACAGTGAAAGTAATAATAATTGAGATGATGATGATGATGATGATGATGATGATAATATAATTAAGATTCTCCTGTGTTACCTACCTTAGGTTTTCTATTTCCAGGGTCTCACTAGTGAATTCAAGTATATCTGCTGCAGTGCCCACAAACATAAGAAGTAGCTGAGACAATTGGTCCCGAGTGATTTCACCGCCAATAGGAAGAAGCCATCTCCCAATGATAAGGAGGAGTAGAAAGGTCTGGTGGAGACCGAGGGTCCAGACTGGGTCACACACTGTGGAAAGTGTGTTGACGAGAACTCGGGCCTGTTGCAAAGAGCCATGCAAAAGAAGAAGCAAGCGTCAGAAGTAGGGGAAAACACAAAAGAAAAATAGCAGGAGTAGCCATGGAGTTGTGGCACTAGGCCTCACTGGGCTGGAGAACCACGACTTTTTGATCGGAAGGGATGATGTCATTTGTGACCACCACCCTCCTTATTCTCCCCTGCAGTCTCCACAGAATATGAGGAAAATAAATTTCGCAGCAACAATACATGGTTGCAAGCTATTTGCAACTCATGTCAGTCCCATTATCTTTATCCCCCAAGGCAAGTGCCTGACCATATTTGGACCCTCCTCAGGGTTCTGCGGATTGTGACCATGGCTAGCTATTCTTCAAAATTTATTTCTACAACACTGTGAGGGAGGCTTCCTTGTTTTCAGAACTTTTAAAGAACTCCAACATTCTGTGTTCATCTCAACACTTCAACACAAGGTGTTGAATGGAAACTTTAGAACTCCAAGTCAGTTTCTTGCTTTTAGTGAGATGGGACACTTGCACAGAAGCTTTTACGAAGACAACTGTTCCTGAGTGCCCAAGAGACCACGTAGCATTATATGAGAGACGTTCCAGGAAGCTCTTCTGAAAACTATCTATCCATCACGACATCTACAGAGCCTCAAGCACAGACTGTTTGAAGACTTTTTAAAAAGTAGAATGAAGACATCCATTAGCCACCTCCTATATTTAAAAGATAAATAAAACCTCCATCCCACTCCCCAATGAGAAAGTTCTTCAGAATTCTCTCCAGCCTCTTTCACTGAAGTATTTTCTTTGCCCTCACCAATTGCCAAAAAAGACAGACTTAGAACATTTGGCACAGCCCTGATGTGAAATTTGACAGCATGTGACTTTCCTCTGTTCTGAGTCCATCAGCTCTAGCTCAGCCCTGCCAGCTTCAGCTGACAGTGGCCCTTAATCACGAAGGCCAAGCTCGTCAGAGACTAGCAGCTGATCCATGTGAAATGGCGCTACTCGTTCATTTGGATGGGCAGACTGGCCTGGTGTGGACATGATGCTAAGCCATGGTTTAGGGCTAAAAATAAGGCTATCCTTCCCATGGGATCATGCACGCCCCTCCTCCATCTCTAGCATGGATCATTCAGCAGTTTGAATGCATTTTAGATTAATGAAGCCTTGCCTTGTTATCCAAACTGAACAAACCAGTTAATGTTAACTATGGTTAGTGAAAGCAAAGCAACATTGAACCATTATTTGTGAATCTCTCTTTTTCACTAACCATCATTGAGATTAACCATTGTTTGGGATTAACCATAGTTAACTTTGCTAGTTAACTAACACATCACCAATTCACTGTGTTTTGGGGATAGGAATTCTTCGGATTTCCTCCGCTCAGCTCTCCAAAATCTGGCCCACCCTTTCTCTATTCCAAGTCTGCCTTGTGCCAAGATTTCCATGGGCACCTGGCAGGTAGCAAGCACAAGCAGAGTTCTGCTTTTGCACACATGACTTGCAGGCTTTATGTACTTTGCGCAAAGAATCGTGCGATGCGCATATTTTGCACAAAGAAGTCATTCCTGTTTCCAGGCGTTTGCAGACTTGATCTCAGCTTGCCCCACTTCCTGGTCAGGCGGAGTGTGGGAAAGGAGTCCCGCAAGCACAAGAGAGCTCAGTTCCAGCCTGACCTCCACATCCCCATGCTTAAGCTTAACTATGGCTAAGACAGTGTACGAGACTAGCTTTAATTTAGAATGGAAGAAGGTGATCCTGATCTCCTCAAAGCCACCCCAGCAAGTGAGTGAGTGTGCTGGAGACCAGTGGGAGGCTGGGCTGGTGGTCCAGTGCAAGAATGAGCAACATGGCATCTGCCAGATGTCTTGGCCCAACTTGTGCCATCATGGGTTATCCTGGGTAAGGCTGAGGGCTGTTGTAGGCCAAAACATCTGGAGAGCCACAAGTTGCCTACCCCTGATTTGGTGTCATATCCAAACCCAGCCATTCATATTCCTTGCATTTGTGTATTTGGGCCTTTTAGAAGCACTTGCATAATAGAATCCAAGCCATTTCAAGTATCTGCATTTCAAGAATTAACGGTAGATGCACGTTCATAGACAGCAAAGCAAAAATGACCTCACCTTCTCTATTATATGTGTGTCAATGGCCTCGCTTTGATTTTTTTCACTGATATTCTGCACAAGCTGTTCCTCATTCAGGCAAAGCTACAATTTAAAAAATCAGTAATATATATATGGGGGGGGGAGAGAGAGAGAGGTAGACATTAATTAAAATAACTCATAATGTCAACATACTCCATTTAATAGGGTCACAAAAGATCCTTGCCTTTGTTTCTGCCAGCTAATCATGTGCAACCAATAAGACCTTTAAACTTCCATCCAAGTCAAAAGATGCATGCACCCAATTCAACGGGTGAATTGCAAGGCGAAGCCTCACAGCCTCTCTAGGGTCCTGGTTCCATTGCTGGGTCAAAAGAGCCTTGAACTAAGCATTACCCTTACCTTACCTGGGAAGTCGATTATACCACGAAAGGTGAGGTGGCTATAGCCCACCGCCAGTTCCAGGCCTGCTGTTCCTTCATCCACCCCCACTCATACCTCATCTCACCAACATATTTACTGGAATCCGAATCCAGACAAGCCTATTATTTATTCATTATCTGTGTATCCCAGCTCTTTTCTTTCCAATGGACTCAAGGCAGCTTACATCATGTCCCCCTCTTCTCAACCTTGTCTCACAACAACAACGTTCCTGTGAGGGAGGCTGGACTGAGAGCCTGTGACTGGCCCAAAGTCACCCAGTTGGCTCCATGGCTGAGCGGGGACTAGAACCCGGATGGCCTGAGTCCCCGTCCCACGCTCTTAGCCCCTGCGCCACGGCTGGACCACTGATTGCCAAGTACTCTCAGCCATCACTGTCCTTTCAGAAGCAGCCCTAACACTTTGGCAGCAGACCAGCTGGCTCCTCTGCCCATCCCTTGCAGCTTTGAGGGGCTGCACTTCTGCACTGGCCACCGGGAAAGCAGCTTCTGCTGGACGTGAAGGCAGAATGCCAGCTTCTGGCAGGCTCTGCAGGGATGCAGTTCTCTCCTCCGGCCACTCGCCACCGGTCCTTTCCCAAAGCATTGGCCTCCTAAGAGAGTCACCCATTGCACCTCACTGCAACGGGGCCAGTCCTGCGGCAGAAGAGGGGAGAGCATGCCTGGCAGTCTGGTGGTGCTGAGGAGGCCCCGGAAAACACCTTGGCCAGAGCCCCTCAAAGCAAGCTGCTTCCTTGCACTGCTCTGCCGGCTTTGTGAACTGAGATGCCGCACAAAGAGATCGGATGATAGGAATGATCACAAAAGATGCGCACTGGAGGCTATGGACACTCTCTCCTCTTACGCTTTTGGTGAGGGGAACTGTTGCACCGTGCTCAGATGGAACGAGAAGCCCCAAACCTTGGGGCAACCACCTAATGGTGCATCTACTCCCCTGTGCTGGAGGGGAAACAGTGGGCTAGAGGCATCCCCACGTGGGTTCCTCCTCCAGGGATTCTGCAGCGGCTGCCGCAAATGCATGCGTGCGACCGGCCGCTGTGAATCGCTGCAGATCAGTGAGGCGTGTTTTTCATTCATACATTGTGAGGGATGAGCAGAGAGTTTAGGATGAGCAGAGAGTTTCTTGAGAGCAGGACAGCACCCCTCTGTGCCAGGAATCACAAAAAGTATGCTCAGAAGCTGAGTTTGACTCACAGCATTGCTAACAATGGGCCTAGAGGAGGCCATAAAACTCTAAACTGGAAACTGGATCTGATTTCACAACTGCTCTTCCTAACAATGTCTCATTTCAGGCCAATAAAAAAAGGATAATGCCAGAATTTTGATTGAGTTGTACACAAATGAATATTTTGTTCCTCCCATGTTTTTTCCCCAAACACAACAGATGGTCTACAGTGCAACTCATTCCTCTCTCACCCTTCTAATGTTTGCCTGCAATACGCTTTAGGAAAAGAGGTAGATGCCAAAAACTAAGAAAGTGAAGGTGCGATCCTATGTACATTTATGGAGAAATGAAGTCCCAGTGGGACCTTTCTTTCTGTCTAAATGTACATAGGATTGTACCCTTCAGCTGCAATCCTATACCCACTTACCTGACTGACTATAGGTAAGTGCCTGACTATTCTCCATGGGTGTTGTTTTTGAGCAATCATATATGGACTGTGTTGCCATGCAAGGCACACTTATCTGGGAATAAGCCCCACTGAATGAGTGGGTGTTAGTTCTGGTGGGGTAGGCATGGGGTTGCACTGTCCAGCTGTGACTGTCAGGAGCTGGGGTTCCTCCTTCACTCACGCAAAGCCACCAACCTTTTCTGGCAAAGCGTTCTTTATTGGCCAAAGCACACAAACACCCAGAATGGATCTCTGAGCTTGCACAGAGTGGTTAGTTGAACCCATCTAGTATTCACCTCCAGAAACTCTCCGTACGAGCATGCCTGGACCCCATCTTCTTGGGAGGGACCTTCTGGAAATGAACACGCCTCCTCCCTCTGCGCCAGTCCTCTAATTGGGCCACCTTCCTCTGCTGAGAATGGGTCACGGGGTCAAGAGCTGAGGCCACCTCACCTGAGTCTGAGGAACTCCTCAGGTCCAAGTCCCCTCCCTCCAGTTGTGCATCTTGGTTATTCCCAGAGACAGCCTGCCCACCTGGTGAGACCAGCCTTGAGATAAGCATCTCTGCGTCCTCATCTCAGAATCTTGGGGTGGCCCAAATTCCCAGGCCCCCTCCTGTGCCTTTCCTTCTTCTGATTCTTCTGGACATCAGTCCTGGATCCCAAGAGAGCCATCTGCCTCACCCCGAGCAGTGACCAGGACATCTCTAGTCACAGTCTCAATGCTGCCATAGATTCACTGGGTCACCTAGACCAGCAGTCATTTCTCAGCCTTATCTTCCCTTCTGCAATCACGGGATGATAAAATCCAACCGACCTCACAGGTAGGATTACTCAGATAACACGTGTGCAGCAGTCTGAAAACCAAGGTGCTGTGTATTTGCAGTGTATGAAGGGACTTTGCCTGCAGAGGTTTGTGACGTATGTCCCGACAATGGCATGAGAGTCCAAGTAGTGAGAAGAACATCAGAAGAGTCATCTTGCATCCGGCCAAAGCTCTTTCTAGAGCAGCCTCCTTTTTCCACAGTGGACAACCAGATACCCTCCGGATGTCCAAGAGCACGACTATTCAGAATAAGTCTCATCCGCTAACTTCATAAAGACTAATTGCACAATCCCTCATGTTTGCTTAGAAATATTCATTAAGTTCAGCAGGGCTTATTCCCAAGAAAGTGGTATAAAATTATGACCGTCACAATTCCCTTTGGCTCTGGCTGAGTTGATATGTTGAACGAGGGCTGCACGTTACCAGGCAGTCTGGAAATAAGTGCTACGTGATACCTTCCAGCCAGCACTCTCAGGTAAGCCAGGCGTGATGGTATCTCTTTCACACACGCACTTTCTTTCATATGCATGACTTGTGTGATGTTCGGATGAGGGAGCCTGCACCTGTGGACCAGCTTGAAAAGGGTTTGCTAAGAAACCTCTCTCTGTGCAATGCATAAAGAGTTTTGGAAACTTTCACTGTTCTGCACTAGAGGAAGATAATTTTATACTGCCAAAAGCAGGAGCTTCTTCTCTGAGGGTTCATCCCCTCCATTTACTAGGAAAAGCTACTCAATCGGGCTTCAATTGGCTTTTTTAAAACTCTAGAATGTCATCTAAAATTTATCTCCTGGTTTGTTAATATAAAGACTACCTGTCTCTTTCTGAGTTCACTGGTCAAACGAGCCCAAGGATCCCCTCAGTTGAAAAACACTTCTAAAAGCAGCTGGATTTGCTCTTTCTTCCTGCTCCAACCTATTGATGATCAGTTCTGGATTATAGACTATGGTTGTATTGCTGGGAGAAAGCCAGTGACACAGTCATTAGATATCTCTCCAGATGTGTTTTATTATAGATCCATTATCTACTTTGTGGCACTGTATTCATATACAGTCTGTACCATACCAAAGAGCAGTGTTGCAGGTTAACCATACGGAGAAATCAACCCTAACTGATCTTTAGGAGGACAGATGAAGCTGAAGCTCAAATACTTTGGCCACCTAATGAGAAGGAAGGACTCCCTGGAGAAGAGCCTGATGCTGGGAAGAACTGACAGCAGAAGGAGAAGGGGACGGCAGAGGTTGAGGTGGCTGGCTGGAGTCACTGGGGCAGCGGGTGTGGGCTTGGGTGGACTCCGGGGGATGGTGGAGGACAGGAAGGCCTGGAGGAATGTTGTCCATGGGGTCACGAAAAGTTGGACACAACTTTGTGACTGAACAACAACAAAAGCCATCTTCACTTGTCACTCCTGGGGAAAGCTTTCCTGTGAAGGACAAGCTGAACTCAAGAGCTGCCTCTGCCACACACCTAAAAAGTGTCTGCACATTGAGCATGGGCATCTAAAGAAGTATTCTTAGTAGTATTTAATGGGATGGGATTAGCTCTGTCTTTCTTTGTCAGGGAAAGGGCCAACAGCACTGCTCGCCACTCCTCCTCCTACGCAGACAAGTCCTCCACAAAATTAACATTGGACAGCGCTTAATATAATCAGCAGTTATGTTCTATTATTGAATATGTTCCTATCTCTTGTGTGCAGGTAGATATGGACTGTATCCGGTACCGGCATTTTGCTACCTCTAAGCACGTTGCTCGAGCAGGAACTTCTTGTGCTACAGAAAACTAGGGCAAACTCGGAGACAAGCTGAAACCTCCATTTTGGAACAGGATGAGTCAGCAGAGCCCCTTCAGAGAAGTCATCGTTTGGCTAGTGTCCAGTTGTGCTGGCCAGCACTAGAAGGCATGTCTGCTCGTGCATTGGAAGTACAGTAAACTTGATTCATTTACGAGGTTATAAAATGCACCCTTTTCTCTGCCCGCTCATTTCTATTATTAACAGCATGACATATATTTTGAAACACATAATAAATTAGTATTCTGTTGAATACACTGCATTTGTATCCCAACTTTTTCCTCTTGTAAAGGAAGCCATTCATAACATCATTTATCCTCCCAACAACCACTCTGTGGGGAAGGTTGAGCTGAGACTGACCCAAAGTCATCCAAGGAACTTCTTGGCTGAATGGGACTGCTCTAACCTGGATCTCCCATGTCCCCGGTCCAACATGCTCACCAGCACTGGCTTTCTTTGCAAAGCAGCATGGGTCTACTGCTATGCAACGTGGGTAAACCATGAGCAGGGCATCATTTGGGGCACAAGGGGCCCCTGTGGGGCAGAGCAGGAGGCTAATTTAATCTCTACCCCCACTGCTGAATGTTCTCAGTCCTTCTCCTCCAGTACTCAGTACAGCATAGCTGCCTACAAAACTAGTGGAGACAAGTACATCAGATCTGCTGGCTGATCCCTCGTCTTAATTTTCAGGGTTTTTCCTCCTGTTGTGAATGTGTCTAGAAGCTTGTGGACCATTTACAAAGAAAAGCAACCCTCTGGGTCTTGTTTCATTACAAAATAAACTGTCTGGCTAGGACCGCGATTCCTTTCTTGGAGCGCAACCACTGGGACTTATTTCCACGGAAGCATGCCTAGGATAAGATG
The DNA here is from genome assembly GCF_004798865.1 of Varanus komodoensis. NCBI lineage: Eukaryota > Metazoa > Chordata > Lepidosauria > Squamata > Varanidae > Varanus > Varanus komodoensis. The sequence goes on from NW_025335317.1 coordinate 13,141,355, forward strand.
GTCACTCTCCTGTGGATGCAGAACAGTCACTCTCTGCATGCCTTCTTGAGAGCCAGAACAGCAGAGATGGAATTAGGTGGTGGCCCATTTGGGTGGAACCCCGAACCTTTCACCTGGAGCTCCAGAATTCTGGGAGGCTGCCTGCCCCACCTGCTGAAGCAAAGGGCCAGGAGCTCTGAACATTTCTGTGGCATCTGATTCGGCTGGATTCACTGCTTTTGCGCTCATACGTGCTTCGCCTCCTGTTCCCACCTCACCACCCCTTGCCTGAATTGTCTTTTCCTAGAAATAAATGCTCTCTTTCCCCCTGCAGGTTCACACATGCCTTTTTACAAATAGGCAGGAGTCCTTTACAAATAGGCAGTGCCCTTTAACGAGACACACAGAGCTAAACAGGAACGGGAGACAAAGCCATAAGAGGAGAGATTGAAGGAACTGGGCATGTGTAGCCTGGAGAACAGAAGTCTGAGGAAGAGATGATAGCAGCCTGCGAGTACTTGAAAGACGGTCACAAAAAGGAAGGACAGGACCTCTTCTTGATTATCCCAGACTGCAGGACAGGGAGCAACAGGCTCAAGTTACAGGAAGCCAGATTCTGGCTAGATATAGGAAAAGTTTCCTGTTAGAGCAATATGACAATGGAACCAATTCCCCTGGGAGGCTGTGGGCTCTCCCATGCTGGAGGCATTCAGGATGGAGCCAGATAGCCGTTCAGACGGATGCTTTAACTTGGAGTCCTGTCCTTCCGGCCCATTCCAACTCTACTATTCTAGGGTTCTATGAAGGCAGACATGATGCTAATTTCATACCAAGACGCAGTGTCTCACTTTAATCTTTACTCTAGAGTAGATGCAGGGCAGCCCTGCTGTGCTGTGGAGTGGGGCCCTAGCATGTAGGGGGTAGCCTATTTTAACCCTTTCCCCCCTGCCATGCACTTGGCTCCTTATGCCTACTCTATTGAAAAAATGATGTAGTTGCTAGATACAAATCTAAAGCAACATCTGTTCTGGCCTGCAGGTTTTAAAACAGAGACTGAAATATATGAAGCATACCTGGGAGCAAGTCCACTGAAATAAATGGGGCTTGCTTCTGAATAGGATCACACGATTCGGCGATATTCTGCACACTTATGTAGGAGAAAGCCCTGCTGAACACTCTGGAACTTCCTTCTAAGTAAACAACTGCAGGATTATAACTGCAATGTGCCTGCTTGTGCGACCTCAGTGTATTGGCCCAAACATTAATGGAATGTCACACAATTACGTTCCAGGTCTTTACTGCCGTATCAAACATAAACGACGACCAAGGGAAATGACATTAATGCAATCATAACTGATCATGTATAATAAAAGAGGGGAAAGAAGAAATGTAAATGAAACACAAATTGCCATTTTTAGTGGTATTCAAACAAGTGATGGTGTATGAAAAACTCTAGCATGCTACAGGGGATGGAGTGGCATTTCCGTGACGTGATATAACCACATGCAAACGCCTTTCTGGCTTGGGAACCTGTTTAAGTCATTCTGTATGAACAGACGGTCTGCTCTCGCAACCAGTGACTTTGGCAGTTTATGACTGGTAATTGTCAATATCACTTGGAAAGTAATAGAAACTTAACAAATATTTCTAATTTGCCATTCGGTTCGCTCATAGTTCCTTCCCATAACCAGTGCTGTATATAATAAAACAAGCAAAACATATAAAATGTAACAATCCTAGATTCTGTGTTAATAAAAACTGGGCATTGTAGCCTTTATGGATCATGCAAATTGAGCATATTTACATAATTTCTTTTACTCAGCATCAGTTAACTGGCACCATTTGTAGTTTATGAGATTTACTATTTGCAATTTTCATTTGTGGATTCTGAAAGGTAAAGCAACAAATACATTTATCATGAGCCTCACAGTTATCAAAAATTTTGATAACCCGGAAAGGGAATCCAAAGGACCCAAATCCGCCCCCCACATTAAAAATAGAATACTTAATTCAATAACAGACAAATCTGCAATCTTTTTATAGTGACAAATTCTCTGCCAGAAGCAGCTTGGCTCTCTTTAACTATAAGTAACACCGGCTCCATCTGGATCCATCCCTATTGATTGTATGGCATAAAAATGTTTTAATAAATAAATAAATAAATAAATAAATAAAAATCCAACGATACCTGATTCTGAGGATGAAGTTCCAGAAGCCACAGTGAGGGTACAATGCTAATCAGATAGATAAATATTGCCGGGGAAAACCTGGGAAGGAAAAAGGAAACTAAGCTTAGCACACATAGCAAGAATTGCATAGCCAATGAGTTTCCTCTGTCAAAATATGGCAGAAGTAAATTGAATAGAAATTATGTGAGACATATGTATAATAATAAAACAATATGCTTCTGCCCGTCATCCCCATAGAAGCAAGATGATGAAATTGCAACATCTGAATTTGGCATGGATGCTACCAGCACGATCCAATGAGGTTGCCCATAACCCTCTAAATGTGGACGATTAAAGGCACCCTAGGAGTCAGGCAGGAACAAAGGGCACCTCTGCATTTCTCCTGCCCTGCAAAAGGCTTAGAAGGCCAATTTTGTGTTTTGCCTGTAAGATGAGAAGATGAGGCTGAGATACCTACAGGATACTTCCTGGGTTGGCAGCAGCTGTCCCCTCCATTCTCCAGTCCCCCATTGCCCCCAAAAGTCCATCCCCAAAGTTGTTCTTGTAGAGTCTCCCGACACACTTCCCTTCAGCGGCTGTGAGGGTACAAGAAGCGTTCCCTGAGGCTGGAGTGCCAGCTCCAAGCTTGGACTAATTTTCTGAGGCCAGAGAGGGCACTTCAGAAAATCCTACAGATATCTAGGCTCTGTCTAGTGGCCGTCATTATTTGTTTTTTGGCGCCAGGTGAAGACCTTCTTATTAAAACGTCATTTTAAGTGTTAACAATATTTACTTATTTATCTGGCCAGGGCGACTTCTTTTCTTTTCTTTTCTTTTCTTTTCTTTTCTTTTCTTTTCTTTTCTTTTTTCTTTTATAACTTCTTTTATATCGTGTGTGTGTGTGTGTGTGTGTGTGTATAATTTTAATTTTATATTGTTATTTTTGTATTGTATTGTATTTTCTTGTGTTGTAAGCTGCCCCGAGGCTTCGGCAAGAGGCGGCATAGAAATGTTCTAATAATAATAATGATGATGATGATGATGATGATGATGATGATGATGCATCATAAAACATGTTAGGGATGTGCCGCTGAAAGTTATTTGCCTGCAGGACCAAAGTATTTGCTATCTGTCTTTGAGGCCTGTATTACCTCACACAACCACTAGGACCTTCCTATGGTGCAGGTTTGCAATTGTTATGGTTTGAAGAAGGGAGCATCTGATGGTTAGATTCTAACCCTAATGCTAACCCTCCCCCTGCTGTGGGGAAGCCCTCTCAGGGCATTGGGATGGACAGACCCCTCCATCAGGGCGATAAGGGGATGCTCCAGCGGAGAGACCATGCGTAGGGGTGTCAGCAGGTGTGGCAGCTTCCAGGTGGAACAATTACCATGGGTCCAACTCTGACAGCAGTGGAAGTTTGCTTGAATGTGTCACTCTCTGAACCAGAGGGCTGCTCCCATCCATACAAAGCCAGGTCCATTTGCTAGTAGAATGTTAAAGAAACTCTGGAGTCAGTTCCTATCTAGGTCCCATGCGAAATATCTTCCCTTCACTGCACACCAAAAATTCATTCAGGACAGGCCAATTTCAATGGCCAGCAGCATTGTGTACTACCTTCTCCATCATCTGTTATGATGATGCAAGACTCCAGATGAGCTACTAGGCAGGTGGCTAGAGAATAGGATGCAGTGAAAACAGGCCTGGAAAACTTCTGCTCTCTCGCCTCCCTGGAGAACTCAAAGGACCAGTGCACATTTCTGGACTGCAAGTTCAAATCAGAGATAAAGAGCAACATTTGGAAACTCCCATACTTTTAACTCCAGAATTAGCTCAATGTTCCTCTTGTTAAGTTAAAAAAATGAGCAGGAGACAATGGAAAGATGATGACCACTCATTCCGGGGATCTCCAACACAGGGCCTGGGGCGCTGCCATACCAATGGAAGCCTCCAACACCCAAGATATTCTCCACTCCCCCTCCTCCCCCACTTTGAAAATAGTTTTAAACAAAAGGCTTGAAAGTATTAGGTCAGTCTTGTGACTGAGGAGGAGCAGCACCAGTAAGCAAGAAGGGCTTTGGAATTGCTGTCGATCATAAGCTGAATATGAGTCAACCATGTGATGTGGCTGCACAAAGGGTAAATGCTATTTTGGGCTGCTTTAACAGAAGTATTACTTCCAGTTCATGTGAAGTGCTAGTTTCCGTCTACTCAGCAATGGTTTGGTCTCGTCTTGCCTTTTGTGACCAGTTATGGACACCACAGTTTAAGAAGGATGAAGCCAAAAGGGAAAGTTTCAGAGGAGGGAAATAAAGAAGATCAGGGACTGGAAACAAGGCCTTATGAGGAGAAGCTGGAAGAACTGAGTATGTTTAGTCTTGAGCAGAAAAGACTAAGGGGAGATATACTATGCTTGGAGTGCTTGAAGAGCTGTCACACAGAGGAGGGCCAGGATCTCTCCTCGATCATCCCAAAGTGCATGACATGGAATAATAGGCTCAAGTTACAGGAAGCCAGGTTCCAGTGGGACATCAAGAATTTCCTGACTGCAATACGACAATGAAGCCGATGACCGGAGGAGGCTACGGGTTCTCCCACACGGCTTTCCGCCCCTTCCAGCCCTTCGCCTTACCCTTTCCCCCACCTTCCCAGCCCCTCGCTTCAGTATCTTCAACCCATCACACAAAGATCTCTTTTGCTCAGTGACTCTCCTTGACCCACCTGTGGCCTAGCTCTTTCGCTAACCCTTTGACTTGCTGCTCGCCCTCTCTTGAGCCTATAGCTTTCCCCTTTCTTTCCCCACCTTTTCCCCTTGCTCTTGCTGCCCCCTTCCTGGCCTTTAGCCTTGCTAGTTCTCTCCCCCACAAGACCACTACCACTTTACCTTATTTTTGACTAGCCATTTTATAACCAACCACATCTTCTGGGGGATCCATCGTGTGGTGGCACCCACAGGCCCAGAAAGCTCAGAATCTGACTTACTGCCGTGTTTCCCCAAAAATAAGACCAGGTCTTATATTAATTTTTGCTCCAAAAGATGCACTAGGGCTTATTTTCAGGTGATATCTTATTTTTTCATGTATAAAAATCTATATTCATGTGCAAAAATGTACATTTATTCAAATACAGTCATGTCATCTTCTTCTGGAACATCGTCATAACTCTCCAAACCCCGGATTGTGTTGCAACAGACATACTAAATGTGTCCGTCTGGCTGGCTATCTTAACTGGGGCTTATTTTTGGGGTGGGGCTTATATTACAAGCGACCTGAAAAATCATGCTTGGGCTTATTTTCCAGCTAGGTCTGATTTCCGGGGGAACAGGGTATATTCCTCTATATAGACTGTTCTTTTCTCTTTCTTCAGCCTGTCAATAGGAAGCAATCAAATCGGACTGCTGAAATTTAAAGCAGGTGTACAGGCTGAGAAGCGGTGGATGCTGGGAAGATGTGTTGTGCAAGCTCAGCAAAGTCGCTGCGCAGGGACGGCGACCGCCCTGCTACGATCGCAATGTGTGGAAAACGCTTCCAGCTGGCCTGAAGCAGCAGCTGCTGATCTCACAGAGGCCTTGCGCCAGCGACTGGGCTCAAGCCACCTCTTTGAAAGAAAGCGCCTCGAGGAAACATTCTTGTCCAGCCCTGGGGCTTTCCTTCCTCCCAACTCCTTGCATCAAAAAGGGACACATCACGATTTCAGGGTTGCCGTTTCAGAAGGGGAGTGACCTGAAATGAAGGCACAGCGAGCACATGGGCATGTGCAGGTCCAGCAAGGCATTGGTGTAGAAGTGGAAAGCAGAGGGGTGTTGCGCCTCCACTGCCTCCCCACCCCGGGCAACAGGGTCAACGGCATCAGGACTGGGCCCAGGGCCGGTTCCCACCCAATGCCATCCTCTGGTGTGGGAGATGGTTAAATCTTTGCGCTCAGGGATTCTGCAGATGCGCAGGCTACAGCCATCCTTTTGCCCTGGTCTATCCCACTTTCTTAGGGGTATCATAAGCTGTGCCCCTTTCCCACTTGCTTCATCCCACAGAATGCATAGCATAAGCTTTGGGTTAGGGTGCATCATCTTTGGGGGCCCAAGCGTTCTACCTAGTGTGGGTTGAGCGTCCACATAGATGAGTGTACACAGACCTGTGCACACACTCGCTCACAGGCACACATGTACACACATACATTCATGCACAGGCGATGCTTTGGGACTGCTCATCTGATATCAGTGGAAGCAGCCATCCAGGCAGCTTTGAGGTCACTAAGGGGGGATTGAATATGAGATGGATGGACGCCATGAAGCAAGCCACAGCCTTGATCTGAGAAGGGCTGAACGGAGGTGTTAAGGACAGGACATTTTGGTGGTCCCTCTGTGATGGGGGTCATCATAAGTCAGAGACAACCAGATGGCACATAACAACAACAAGGGGAGGGAATCCTAGTCCCCACCCGACCAAGACTGCTGCAAAAGACAGCAGGAATGGTCCTACCAGTAAACAGAGACAGGCAACCACCTCCAGTGGCACATATTGGGGAGCAGCCAGAACAGCCCTGAGCCAGTCTTCTGAGTCCCCCGGACATTACCATCCTCTTGAACCAGTACCCCAAAAACAGGAATGCTTGCTTGTTGCTGTCTGTCCCATTTAGTCTCTTTCTCCCAATGTATCACAGAAGCATTGGGAAAGGGCCATGATAGCAGCATAAAAATGAAATGAATAAATCCATACATGATGGAGCTGGGCTTGCCGGGACGCAGCGCCGGCGCTTTTTATTAGCCAGAGCACTGACATCATTGTGGTGAATTGCTCGGAGACTTCCAGCGATCGGGCAGCAGAGAAATGCAAGAAGCAAATCTGCTGCCCCTTCATAATTCTCTGTTCTGTTGGATTGTAGCCACAATCGTCACAGCAGCTGTGCAGAAGGGAATTTTCCTGGCAATAGTATATTAATCAGGGTGGCAATGCAAAACGTTCTGCACGGGCTTGGTGCTCAGTTACGGAAGGCTCGCCCCACCGAGTTCTGTCTAGCACCATCATTGTCATCTTTTCAGTGTCAGGTTAAAACTGCCCTCAGTTTGCAAACATTTCTTGGCAGAGAATGGGTTACATCAGCTATTTCAATCAGTTCCCCTTCTTTTGTAATTGCTTTATATGTTTAAACTCTTCTGCATTTTATTGTCAAATATATATATCCAAATACATTGGAATTTTAAACTGTGTTCGATTTCCATACTGGAATTTTATACTGCGTTTGTATCTCTTTTTTGCATTTTGAGAAATTGCCGTGGGCTATCCAGAGAGCTTTGTCTATTGGAGGATAAAGCAATGAAATGCAATGGCAATTAGGACCCCTTAGCTTTGCAAAAACCCTGCTCAAAGTGGAAGGAAACTGGACGGATTGTTGGTACGCCTTGTCACTGCCTGCAGTTCTGGGCTCTTCCTGGGCTCGTGGCTGTGGAGGGCATCACTATGAGTGCCTGAACTTCAGACTTCATTGCTGCTGCCAGTCAGAGAGGCAGGACGCCTGTGCTCTCTAATCAGGAAGAGCTCGTTAGAGCATTTGTTGGAGACAGCAGCAGGCTCCCGGCAGGTGGAGAGTGAGTAAATGAAGACAAGGTCCAGCAGCCCTAAGCTGGCTGGCTGGGATCAGGTGCAGAGGAGAAGGTGGTCCCATCACCTGTGTTGATGTCAACCACCTTCCTTTTCCAAAGGAACTGGAGACTCAAGGAAGTGTTGAAAAGCTGGAGGGCAACAAGGACTGTCAGCTTGGTACATAAAATCAGGAGGGCTGCTTTGCTAAGCGGGTGATATTGTACCCACCCACTCTTGGTACACCTGCTTGCCCTCCTTTTTCTGCTTTGCCGGTACTGTTCAGCGGCAGGTGGTCACGTGGCCCCTGGCAACTGTGCAAAGTTAGCCTATATGGAGTCTCGTCTTGCCAAACCTCCATTTCACCGTTCCCTTTAGCAGCTGAAACAGATTAGGAAATTGACCAGACAAGAGGTCACGTATCAGGTAGCCATAAATGGATGGTGGTGGAAGGCAAGCTTTTTAAAAAAGTGAACAGAGCGCAAATTTTGGGTGCCTATATACATGCACAATTCCAAGTGTGCCTTTGGACGGGATCCAAAAATGCATGCACGAAAAGCAGAGAATGAAAGGGGGAATGATTCGAGTGGGACGAGGGAGACAAGATGGCTTCTGCTGCAAAAGACACTGGGGTACCAGCTGGAGAAGTGACGGGAAAGGATGTGGGGGAACAAGCCATGGCAAGCCCAATTGTCTGTTGGGTCTGCCATAGTTGGTTAAGCGAGCAACAAGGCTTGGCATGACAGCCTTACGCCCCCATAGACTGAGTATGGGTCGAGGGTGGGTTGTAGGTAGTTGCTGAAACATGGGTTACTGTGATGTCTGAACACTGCCAAGGTAACAAACCATGGTGTACAACACATAGTTCACAACTCAACATCAAAGCATGGGTTCTCTTCATGGCTTGTTTGTGCCTCACAGGCTGTTGTCTGAATTCAGTCATAGAGTCTGAGATGCTAAGAAAACAGGCCTCCGTCCCATGCCTAAAAGGTTTTCTTTCTGCAGAAACAAATGCTGTTTCCCCTCCCTGCAGAATTTTCCCTGTGGACCCTGTGAAGGGTTCAGGTTTATGTATGGGTGGAACACTTGGAACTAAGCCAGTCCTACTCTAGGCTTAAATTCTTTGCAGAATCATATCTCAAGGACACAGAAGTGGGTGAAAGGATCTGCCTGTTGGACTGGATGAACGATTATTGTCTGGCAGGTTTTATAAAGCAGCACAGGGCCAGTCTCCAAAGATACACCCAAGTATAAGATACTATTTTCATTTTTGGGGAGTGAAGTCAGAAACACTTTCGGCCAATGATATGACAGATTCATCTCCGGCAAGGAGTGTACACATTTCATTATGGCTTGAGGAAGGACAATTAATTGGCCACATGTGCTAAATTTTCCCCTTAACTGTGAGAAGGAAATGCTTTAAGAAAAATGGCACTTGAGAGTTTAGCTTGGTCAGATCACTGGTTGTGAAACTTGGTTTTCAGTCTGGAAAAACCTGAACCTACAACATGGAGCTAGTTTGATATTTTAGGATCTCTTTTTTATCTCCTCCTTTCTTTTTCCACTTCTTTCTTGCTCTATGGGCTTTTTTGCAAAGTTACTTGTTCCACTCCTATCCCACCCAATAGTTGAGGCCTTCAGGGAAGTTCTATGTGGTTAGACATTCATCACGTGTATCTAGCAAGGTCACACATCACAGGTGTGTCCAGCATAGATTCTGCTTTTGTGAGTTAACATTGGATAGATTTTTTAAGGAGTGTTACCTTGACCCCTGGATTCAACACACAATAAAGTTTTCTAACCAAGTCAGCTCATGTATTCCATTCTGAGAACTCAAGGAATGTAGAAGGATGTATGAACTGCTCCCATTGGCAAAAATACTTGGACAAAACACAATTCCCTCTCCTGAAGCTCAGCGTACGACCCCTCCCAGGTGCCCTCCCTGCATGAAACACGACAAAAATATCTCCAATGTATCAGGCAAGGGACACCTGAGTTCACCAAAAACCAGTGAAGTTTGAGGGCAGAAATCAAGCCATCTCCAAGCCAGGCTGCACAAAACCATGCTGACCACTGCTCTAACTCTAGGCAAGCGCTTTGGGTGATTTTTCCTGCTACTGGATTCTGTGGGCCATAGACAGAAATCAGATCCTCATTCAGCTGAAGCCTTCCACTTGGGGCTGTTAAAGAACAGGTGCCTCTTCTCTGCTGTGAGGACTCTGTTTCGTGGCTTCTCCTATGAAGCATTGTTTTCAGATGGTTAATTCTCTTTCAAACACGTCATCGCTTATTAAACTCATTAAAGGTGGTATTTGGCACTTGTGACAGCCTTCTCCAACCTGATACTGTGCTGATGCTTTGGAAGACGAATGCCATCAGTCCCAGGCAGCATGGTCAGTAGCAGGGGATGATGGAGGTTGTGCTGCAAACTTCTGAAGACTTCCAGGTTGGAGCATAGGGCACGTCTGAATGCATTTCACCATTTTCCAAATACGTCATTATACCATTGTCCAAATACTGTGTTGCTTTTGAGGAGAATAATCTTTTGTGCTTCATCTGAATTACGGATCAATCGATTGAGGATAGGATACACGTACTGCTGTGTTGGATCTGTTACAGGGCTCCAATTTAAAAACTCACTCACTCACTCATTCATGCTTTCTAAGCAAAGTTTCTCATGCTGCAAAGCTTGTCAATCAAAAGACTGAAGACGCCTGGAACGTCTGTGTGCGTGTTTCTGCTGACTGAACATTTTTCTATTGGCTCACATGAGTCTTTGTTCCAGCCAGACATCACATCATAAATGAGCCATAAAGTCCCAGGGGAACTGTAGAGAAACACTGGCCATCAGCCATAGCAGGAAGAGAGGAGAACATATTCTGGGCGGATGGCCTAGTGGGTCTTAACTTTACTATGGCATCTGGCTTCCTCAAGGTTTAGATTTTATGCACAAGGCACCAGTCCTCATGGCCATTAGGAAAAATCAGTTCAGCTCAGTCAATAATTTATTGACTGAGTTGAGCTGATTTACATCACACCTCAAGGTGGCTATGGAAATAAAAATGTTGGCCCCATGCAAACCTGTCACCTGATCAGTCGTTGCTCGAACAAACGCAACCCTTGCTTCCAGCGATGCCGCTTATTTTAAGTCAAGGCACAAAACTCTACCAACGCCCTCTCTTTCCCAGCACCCCTGTGCCACAGCCTAGGGCAACTCTCCAGCATCCCGTTGCTGCCTGCCCTTGTTTCATGAGTCCACCTTAATGCAGACTGTGGTGCAGCCACCAAGGGAACCAGAGCTGCACACTCCTGTAGTCCTCCGGTCTTCCGGTTTGCATTAAGTACAAAGAACCGAGTCCCTCCGTAAGCTTAAACCATGTCATCCCATCTCCTCTTGTGTTTCCCGTCCCAAGAATTAAGGAAACAGTTTGATTTGGAAACTGCCTGTTCCAAAGTCTCAGAGAGAGACAGAGAGAGAGACAGAGAGAGAACCAAAGTTTCAGAAAGAGAGAGAGAGAGGGAGAAAGAGAGAGAGAGAACCAAAGTTTCAGAAAGAGAGAGAGAGAGAGAGGGAGAGAGAACCAAAGTTTAAGAGAGAGAGGGGGGGGGGAACCAAAGTTTCAGAAAGAGAGAGAGAGAGAAGCTTTGGGGAGGAATAAATGAATCTGGATTTGGACTGGCTGAAATACCACGACAAGGTGGGGGAGTTGGGCTAGGACCTGAAAATGCTGCGCTCCACAAAGGGCAGCAGTCCAGGCTGCAAGCTCTGAGTTTGGGGGCAGACCAAAAGCTCCATTCCTAGAAAGAACGAGAGTGCCTGAGCGCGACTTACCATTTGTAGCCTTTGCCTTCCTTAAACTTGAGAGTGAGCACTGTTTCCAAGCCAAGCGGGAGATTAAGCAGCGCCAGCAGCCAATATTTGCGCTCCTTCTTCACCTCCGTCACTCTCCAGACCCCAATCACGGAATGCAAGAAGAAGAGCAGCCGAGTCGCCAGGGCGTTCAGCAGCACCAGTGGCTCCATCCTGCGCTGTCCGCCTCCCTGCCCCGGCGGGGACGGCGACCGACGAGCGGCCGGCCAGCCGGAGAGGCGCAGGATGCTCCGCGTCTGCACGCCGCCAGCCGAGCAGACCTTTCCTCTTGTTCCATCGCCACAAAGGGGCCCATTATAACAGAACCAAAAAAAAAAAAAAAGAGCCTGCCTCGTCCCTCCCCCAGACTTCCTGAAAACTCTCGGGGAGAAAGCGGGGGAAATCAAAACCAGACCGCCAAAGAATGAGAGTGCGGGACTTCTGCACGGACCGACTTTGGCAATGATGAGTGGCTAACGTCGCCGGAACACGCAGTCGTGGTTTCCAAACAACACAGCCAAAACTGTCTTTCCTGCAGCCTTCTTATCGGTCCCACTTTTGCCATTTCTTTCTAAGGTCAACTGCGAGATGAGCTTGTTGAGCAAGAGCGGAAAGTGTGCTGGGTTGCTTCTGAAATTACAGTTCAAGGGGTTTGTGTGTGTGTGCATTTACAAGCACAGTCCTTATTCCATAATCCCACAGAATTTAGTGGAGAACTTAGCACTTTCCCCAGTCCCATACAAACCAAGAGAGTGGGACAGCTGCCCAGCTAGACGAGTTCACAGACTCTGCCCCCCCATCAAGAATCGTGCTGGGAATAAGAGAGTCATCCTGAAACAGGCTTGATTCTTGCACAGTCTCAAATAAGCAGGTAACTCTAAACCAGAGCGCAGCATCCCTGCAGTGAACAGGGCCAGCCTGTTCCTCTTTAGAGCACTGGTAGGGAAAGTGTGGCCCTCCAGATTGCATTGGATGGCAACTCCCATCATCCCCAGCTTGCCTAGCCAATGGTTAGTTCCACAAGCCAACAACATTTTCCCGGTCCTTACTCCAGGGCCAAGGCTGTCCATCCCCACAAAGGAAGTCTTTCACATGAAGGTGTGTCGGAGTGACCCATCCACCCTTGACGCGGATGAGCTTCCAAAGCCAAAGGCTTCAGCGCATCACATGCCCAGGGAGAGGCATGGTGGTCGCTGTCTCTGCCCCCATCAGACCCCACCCCATGCATGTTATCTATCTCGGGACTGTGTCCAGCAGGAGGGAGGGGCACCAATAAGAATGGGCCTAGGGAGACAGCCCTGGCCTTCTCTCCTCCCTCTCCCCAAACTGAATCAAGGCAGGCAGCCAGGGTGGTCCTTCCCACGCCAGCTGTGAAGGGGGTGTGCTGGGAGTGAAAGGATGGTGGTCCTGGGTAATCCATCTCACGGGGCTCTGGCTGCATCCCAGGCCATGATTCAGCATCAGAATGTGAAACATCTTGCAGTGAAATTGCAGAGGATGAGCTAGGTCAAGATTCGGAGACGAGGCAGTGGAGGTGATTAGGTCACGGCCAGACGCTTCACCAAGCCAGGCAGTTTCTGGGAATGTGCAGCCAGAGGGAGGGGTCTCTGAGGATGAGGAATTCTCAGAGGCAGACCAGGGTGCCCCCGCTCTTGGCTGCGTGGTGAGGCTTCAGCAGAGGTGGCTGGCCCAGCTGAGTGAGCACTGCGTGGAAAGATGTGCTCACTCTCAGAAGGTCCCTCCCAAAGGGGTGAGGCCCAGGCATACTCATAAGGAGAGTTCCTGGAGGGAAACGCTAGACTGGGTTCAACAAACTGCTCTGTGCATGCTCAGAGATCCATTCTGGGTGATCTGTACTTGGGAGCAATAAAGACCATCTTGCCAGGAAAATGGCGTGTGGCTTTTGACTGCTCGAAGGAAGGACCTCAGCTCCTGGCAGGGTGGGCAGGGGTTTGGCCATGAAAGTCCAAGCTGCAAGTCAGGATAATCAGGTTCGGTCAGGAAAGACCCCTTTTGCCTTGATCCTCAACAGTTTTATTGAAAGATCAACCAGGACCCCTGCAGTTACTTACGACAGCATGCTCCCGGGTAGTGGTTCTCACCACCAACTACAAGTTTTAGAACATGCACAGAGTGTTTTATAGATTCTGAGTCACATGGACCCAGCATCTGGGCAGTTGATGATGAAATAAGGGGAACACAGTCAGAAGAAGGTGAGAGGTCTGCAGAAGGGGCTCAATACAGTGGCAATTGATTGGAGGATGTTAACATAACTATCACTGAGGCACAGGGAATACTGTGGGTCTTGGCATGCAAATGAGGGTGATTGCAATGCTGTTAACCTGGCTGCCTTATCAGCCCTTACTGATCAGCAAAACAATAGCCCTGGCAGCTTTCTGGGGAAGCCATGAAGTCCCACTTGTTAAAGTAACAGCAAATGCCAAACAATAACCTGGCTTGGAATTTTGGATACTTCCTGAGAAAGGGATGCAGGCATTTGATAACACAAAGGCGCATAAATAACCCTTTTCTGCCAGGATTTCTCTGAATTTTCCCAACAGCACCAAGGTTGAGGGACCTCAGTGAAGAATCCCTTTTGACCATGTTGGGAGGCCATCGAATTGCACCCTAAGTGGACTTTCCATTTTCATTCAGGACAATACAGAACATTGCCGCTTTCTCAAGTTTGAAAATGCTATCAAGAACCCATCACAGATGCTGGATTGGGACGTCCATGCTGCAGATTTTCCAAGGATTAAAATTTAATATCAAAAAACTTGTTTGAAGCCCTACAGTTTCTCTGCCATTTGTTGCTGAGTTAATAACATATGTTCCTGGAGGATTACACTCAATGATTAAGAAAATTAGGTTTGTTTGAATTTAATTTAGTTATATAAAGTCGCTACAATAATTTACAGCTTTGATATTTAATATTTAATAACCTGGTTCTTCAAAGAATCCTCACAGTAATTGTGTCATTACATATTGAAATATTATCCCCAGAACTCATTTATCTTTGCTGGTTGAGAAGAACGCTCAGCAACGCAATCGACTCAACGTGAACTATCTGATGAAGGAAACTGCCATTAGAGGTTGTGGGGGGATCATTCCCATGGCTGATCTGGGGCATGTCACAAGTCGCTTCAGACAAATTTAGTGGCAGAAACTTATTGCAATAAAGTACTGCAGCTTCCTTTTCTTCCCCTTTCATGACCTGCAATTGTGACCTTGTTTTTGGCAACGGGTAACAAAGATGCATCTTCTCCCACAGCTGCATTTTTCGTGCTTGGCTTTCTAACCTGAGTAATCCTGTCAGAATAAGTCTACGGACTTAATCATACATTTGCTTTTCCTGGAGAGAGAGACAGCAATTCTCACAAGTACCTCCACACCAGCGTTTCCATGGCTGATGATTTAGGAGCTTTGACAGGGCTTTCTGCCCGTTTCAAAGCTGCTCGATCGATTAGTTGAACGGCTGTATTTGGAGCAACATATGAAGTCTTTCTGCTTTAGAAAGTGACTGACACTAAAGTGACAAATAGTATAATAGTCTGACTGAGAAGGCAGTTTGATGTAGGAATTAGAGCCAATAGCAAACCTACAGCTGCCAACCAACCGGAAGCACAACAATCAGCAGGGGGCTTCTGTGATACTTTAGGACCAACAAATGTTAAATGCACCAAAATGTTGCAGCATATGATCCTGACCAGGGGTCTTTCCAGCCAGAGAAAGGCACAGTGAATCGAGGAAGGGAAGGCTCAACAAAACTCTCCGAGTCATAGACAGGCAGAGTTGCTCTCCCTCCAGATACACCTGCCCAACCCCTGAGACCATGGTCTGAGGTCCTTCTTTGCAAGCCCTCTTTGAAGGAGATCAGAAGCGTGGCTACCCAGAGAAGGGCCTTCTCTGTGGTGGGCCCAGCTTTGGAACCTGATGCCCAGAGAGGTGTGCCTGGGGCCAATGCTTTATGCATTTCGGTGCCAGGCCAAAACTGTTTTATTTTCCCCTGTATTTTAAAGATTGATGTTCCATTGTATCACTGTCCTGAGACTGTTGTATTGGATGCGATAGAAATGCCTTAAATAAATAAATAAGCAAGCAAGCAGCCCAAAGTATAAACCAGCAGAACAAACCAGAACAAGCTTCTAGCCCAGTGAAATCACCGTTACTATAGAAAATACTAAACCCAGGGAAAATTGGAAGGTTATTTTGCTCCACCTTAACCTCTATTTGCATTCTAATATATTCAGAGCTCTTAATTAGCTCCACACCTGAACTGACCCTTCTGTTACACCTACTAACTGCTTGCAAAATTCCAAGAACAAATTACCTCTTGACACAAAACTTTGAGAGACCCTGAATGGTGTGGTGCTATAGAAATGAAATTAGTAATGCATATTATTTATTGCAGTAATTTCTTGTCACTGGTGTTCCAGCTCTGGATACTAAAAGGTGTAGCAGGTCCCAACCATCCTTCCTCTTGCTTATCTTTAAGGGTGACATAAGAGGGTTTCTTCTGGGGGGGGGGGCAGTTTTTGCATTTTTAGTTTTGAGAGGTTTGAGGATGGTTTTTTAAAAGTGCTACAGAATCCACCCGGTGCTTTGAGATCTGTCCACTATTCCTAAAATCCCCAACAGTAAATGAAAGAATCTGCTGCAACACCTTCACATCTGGAATAAAGATAGCACCACTGACCTTTGGTTTTCTTTGCTTCTAGGAATTGAACACAGTGGCTTTTGGGTTGTTTGTTTTTATTTTAAGTAGCATTTGAGCTTTATTGTTAACAAATTTGCTAAGGTGATGCAATTCCTTTACCACTTTATGAAATGTTAGATAAATCCTTGCTAAATATATGTTGTTGTGGAGAACAGAAGGATGCAGTATTGTTAAATTCTGGGCACAAGCCAGAAACTATTACATCTCTCGGCTAAGGTCTCATTCATACACAGAAGAGACAAAGATAAACCAGATTCTGTACTGTCCGACTTCAGATGGCAGGTGAAGGTGACAGTTGAAAGCTTCTCCATACATCCACATCTCTTGGGATCTAGCATAATAGGGAGAAGGGTTCTAGCTTAGGGTAATTCTTCATGTGTGACAAGTTTTATCCATGTGATCTGAAGAGGGACCACCTAGGCACGACCTTGCTTCCTGCATGAACCAAGTCTTAAATCTGCTGGGCTTACAACATAGTCCTATCTATGAGCCTCATTGAGCTCTATGGGACATCCTTCTGTTGAGAACGGCTCAATGTGTAAACAACGCACACGTTCGTGAGCAATAAAACTAAAGTCTTGTATTGCTACTTGTCTACAAGATTTAAAACACTACAGTTAAGCTCCACTGTTAAGGTCTTCACAAGGCAGATGCTCACTCCCCAGGGACGTCTCTCAGGGAGCCCTCGTGGGACTAGCTGTCTTGGTCCCACCTTTCCCGTCTGAGGTGTGGCAAAGTAGTCTTTTGCTCCAACCTGTGTCAAGAAGGTCTAAACACTGCGCTGGAAAGATCGGCTCGCCCCCTGTGTCTCCTGTGTCATGCCCAGGAGGTTCAGGGCTCTCCATGAGTGGGATTCATAGCGTCTTTTCCCTCAGAGCTCCCTTGGTCTGACGTAGGCTCGGCTGTTTGCTCAATGGGTATAGGGTCGGGGTGAGGTATGGCCTTCTGTTCGGCCATTCCCAAGCTGGGATGTGGGAGAGACATTTGGCTACAGAGTCTCAAGCATGCATCCTCCTCGCGAGGTGCTGCCTCTGTCGGGGCGTCAGGCATGACACCTTCCAATAATTCTTCAGAGTAAGGGTTGAAGCCTAACTGGCGACTAAATCCTATCCCATTGCTCTGAATGGGACTTGCTTGTGGTGTTGATGTTCGAGTCATTTAGTCAGGGGAACATTTATTTATTTTTATTTATTTTTTGATTTATATCCTGCCTTTTTCCTACAAAGGGCTCAAGGCAGCTTGCATCTCCTCCTCCATCTTATCCCCACAACAACAACCCTGTGAGGTAGGCTGGGCTGAGAGTCTGTGACTGGCCCAAAGTCACCCAGTTGGCTCCAA
>NW_025335317.1:13159082-13166047 GCF_004798865.1 Varanus komodoensis
AAGGCAGCTTGCATCTCCTCCTCCATCTTATCCCCACAACAACAACCCTGTGAGGTAGGCTGGGCTGAGAGTCTGTGACTGGCCCAAAGTCACCCAGTTGGCTCCATGGCTGAGCGGGGACTAGAACCCAGATTGTCTGAGTCCCAGTCCCATGCTCTTAACCACTACGCCACACTGGCTCTCCGTCGGTGCCTGTGAAAGCTTTCCATGAGGAGGACAGCCATGCTGGGGCTGGGGAGGGGATGTCCCAGCATGTTGGGAGGGTTGGGCTGGGTTAACCCTTCCCTCCCCAGTTGCAATCCCTCCAGAAAAGTCCCTCTCGCTCGGTCGTTAGGCAAAGAAGCAATTCTTCCATTGGCAGCAGTGGGCACCTGGGGAATAGACCTGGGTACCCTTGGAAACACATGCAGGGCTGGGACTCCCAGGCAAGGGTGCAGAGGACTGCAGCCCACCGGTGCTTCTGCTCGTGCCTATTCTGGGCCGGCACAATGCAGTGCACAGAGTATTACACTTCACCGGCGACCCTTGACTATCTCAGCCAAGCTTGCCTTCCAGGGTGGTGGGGCAGATAATCCAACAGACTGAAAAGTACTAGAAAATGTATTCTAACCATGCTTTGTGGGCTTTATCAGGGCAATTCCTAGTTCCTTCCTCCTGAATAAGGAGCTGCCTTTCCTTTCAAGAGAACATCAAAAAGGTCGGGACCACATTTCTATTTCCCCTCAGTAATCTGGGGCTCATCGTACTAAAGCCCCGGCAGCAAAGAGCCACAAAATCATGATGAGCAAATAAATGGAATTTCTCGAATATGAAATGTGAAAGATCAGTTTGAATTTGAAAAAGCGAGCCCTAGAAAGCAGATAAGAACTTGATCGATGATTTGAGTGAATCGATTGCCTATACTTATATAAACAAAAGAAAGTCTGATGGAAGTATTGAATGCAGTGTTTTGTTCAGTAAACCTCTAATATTTGAGTCAGATGAATGCTTAAATCTGCTGGAATCATATCATGAAATTACTTGGGTTTTTTAATGTTTTATACAAATACTTTTGCTTCGTTACCAAGGAGATAAATCAATTACAGGAGACAAGAGTATGAGAAGATAGGTCCATTTTGCTGCATAATTCCTAATTTAAAGCTTCACATTCTTCAGTATATGCACCTCCCCTTAAAAGGGATGATATAGAGAGACAGAAGGCATAGCAATACAGCTAAATTTAATAACTAAATAAATAAGTAAGATATCTCAAAAGGCAAGTCTGTGTTTTTTTCTCTCTCTGCTAACCATGCTGCACATACAGAATGGTAGAAACATTACTTTCCTATTGTTTAGTGCAAAATGAGCACTTGGGAAGAATTGGGGATATAAATCAATGCCATTAAAAGGGTGGTATGAAAAAGAAAAAGAAATGAAATCTGACATCTGACTTGCAAAACAAAACAAAATAGATACCATGAGAAATCTCAGCTACTGAAGTCTGTAATATGTTGCTTTTTCTGTCATGGTGGATGGTGTCAAGAAAACAGTTTTTGAATCAGATTTGTATCTCTATAGCTGGTTTGCCTGTGTATTCAATCTTAGCTTGATTCCCTGTAACCTTTTCACCTACCTTTACCTGTCTTCTGCATGTTTTGTCAGAGATAAAATAATAATTCAGTGGAAGTCTTACACAAAATGAAAAAGAGAAGCATACAATCTCCTAGGCTCCCAGAACGGCAACGATTAGCACAAAAGCTCAATGAAACATTGTTACAAGCAATTATAACATTTATCTATTATTTATCATTTGCTTACATTACCACATTGAAATGACAAAATTAAAGATTATGCTGGCATTTCCACAACAGAAGGGCTTTCTGTTTGATGGATAAAATATATGAACATCTTAGAGTAGACCATTTATTAGGACATTTTCAACCGCTTTCTTCTATAAAATTTAGTGTTTATAATCTATTACAAAACCTTTCATTAGCAAACAAACCTGTTTTATATTCAAGCAGCACAGCGGTTACAAGCCAGTTAAATCTGTGTTGGGACCCTCCTCCTGTGAAAAACCATAAAGGGCGCTACCCTCTAAGGCACTGGATTGGCAGCTCATCTTTCACAAGGGTCATATTCTGAATTAATCAGAAGAGAGCAGGGCGGCTCCACCCAAGAGCTCACTCCCATGCAAAAGGAAAGCACAGACAAATGGATCTGAAACCGTCCCCCACCAGTGTGGGAAAAACTCTATCAAGAAATAGAAAAGGAATGGATGGGGGGGGGGGGAATAGCGGCAGCCAACATGAACTGCAGCTCTCCAAACACTTCTGTAACTATAGATTTTCACCTCTGTCAAGAATTCTATCCCTCAATTCCCCTCCACTGTCTTGTCTTTGTTGGTGTTCTAGGTCACTCCAGGGGGCTATAACTCGGGATGCCTAAAAAAACCCGAAATACTTTTCATCTTTAAGATGAACCAAAGGACTTATGGCAAAGCCACTTTTATGCTAAAGTGCATATGACAAAACATAGTTTGCCATAACATTTTCAAGATCATGTGTCAGTGCATGTCCATGGGTTAGGATACTATGGGGAAACGGTCACAATTGTAAACTATCTGTATACCAAAATGAAGGTAAGAAAAGTCCATTGCTGAAGGAAGACTGCTAGGGAAGTGTGAGAGTGTCGGACTGGGATCTGGGAGACATTATTATTATTATTATTATTATTATTATTATTATTATTATATTTTTATACTGCCCATAGCCAAAGCTCTCTAGGCAGTTGACAGCAATAATCATAGAATCATACGCTCAAGTCACCCATCCCACTTCTGCCCAGGCCTGACCCTGCTTAGCTTCCAAGATTAGACAGGATCAGGCACTTCAGGCTACATGGATTTTAGTCCCCAGTTGGTCACAAAGCTCACTGGGTGACCTTTGGCCACCCGTTGATTTAGTCTAACCTACCCCATGGGGTTGTTGGGAGGATGAGATTTAGAGAAGGATTACCTGAATCACCTCAAGTTCCTTGAAGGAAAAAATAGATATAAACAATAATATACAGAATAAGGGCTTAGCTAACAAAGCCCAGAAATTACGGTAAAAATATCAGCTTCTGATTGCCATGCCTTTATAGCCTATTGCAACTGTCTCATTTCTGATCAATGGATGCATGAACACGTCTTCTTTGTCATCCTGGAGCAAAGCGTTCAGTTCTTTGAAAGGGGCAGAGGTGTACACAAGTTTCCCCCTCCACCACAGACGTTCCAGCTGCTACTTTGCTTCTGAGTCTCTATGTTATCAGGGCAAATGGCTGTTGCAATGGCCAGATGTTAACCCTTCATGGAGTGTAGCTTTCTCAACCAGCTGTGCTGTCTCTAAGTTGTCAAGGACCATATTGCTGATGCGAGGTGAGATGTCCTGTATTAGTGCCTTCCTGCCTTCTGAAGATATCAGGGAGAAGGCTCTAACCGAGCTTCAGCTCTAGCTCCAGGTTTTTGAGGGCCCTTGGCCAAGACAGGTCCAGTGGTGCCCTCTTCCTCCACAAGTCTACCATCTCACTTCCACTGCCACCAGCTTCAACCTCTTTCCCATGACTGCTCGCATTGCTTGCTTGTCAGGCAGAGAGCAGGAAGGCAGTGGGGGGCGTCTCATCCTCCCCTTCCTTGTCCTCCTGCCCATCTCCACGAGCCAGAGTGAGAGGCCGGAGAACATGCAGGTTGCAGTGGTGAAGAGAAGCTTTTGTTGGTGGGCTCCTGCAGGGATGTGGGCCCTCAGAGGGTGCTCAGCCATGCCAGCCCTTGTCACCTGAACTGCCGCTGCTACATTGGCCGCAGTGTTGACTCCTGGGGGAGCTGAGGTGCTTACACGCTTCCCCCAGGGCTCGGACACTGCTGAAGCTCTGGGCCACAGAGCATCTTGGAAGTGAATGATCTGGTCTGGAAATGGCTGTCCCAACAGCCATGCGTTAGTCTGTTGGGAGCTGAAGTTCCTTCTTCACGCACTCAAAAGCCATAAGGACTGTTTTCCTGGCAAAGCATTCTTTATTGAGCAAAAAGCACAAAACACCCAGAATGAATCTCTGAGTGTACAGTTTGCTGAACCCAATCTAGTATTCACCTTCAGGAACTCTCCTTATGAGCATGTCTGGCCCTGTTCCTTCAGGAGGGGCCTTCCGGAAGTGAGCGTGCCTCCTCTCCGTGTTGATCCTCTACCTGGGCTGCCCTCCCCTGCCGGTGATGGGTCATGGGGTCAAGAGCTGTGGCCACCTCACCTGAGTCTGAGACGCTCCCCTGCCCTGAGTCCCCTCCTGCCAATTGTGTGTCTTGGTCATTCCCAGCGGCTGTCTGCCCGCCCACTGGGCGGCCTGGCCTTGAGAGAAGCACCTCCACTTCTCTCATCTCCGGGTCTCAGCTTGGCCCACATTCCCAGGCTGCCCCCAGTTCTGCTTCACATTCTGATCCAGACTTCTTGCAGTCCAGCCAGCAATCCTTGAGAACAAGCACCCAAAGCGGCCCTCTTTCTCATTCCCAGCTCATGCCAATGACTTCTTTACACAGTCTGTTGCCCTCTTTCTGTGGATGTCCCCTGGGTTTTGATCTAGCTTCTGGTGGGCGTTTTTGTGATGTTAATTCCCCAGAAAATCAATGGTTTGGAGATAGCGTGTTTAATTTAGAGGTTCCTGCACACACCCCAGCCAAGGAGAGAAAGTCCAGAGTAAACAGAGCTACAAATACCTTCTTCTCGGGTGCCCAGTATGCATAGCCAGTCAAATTCTTTTCAAACATGGGGTCAAACAAAAAACACACACCCAGTAAGAAAAAAAGCTAACGTATTTACAATCCTTTCCTGGCATCTCACAACACTGGCATCCTATGAAAGACAATATCACCAATGACAGCTTCATCTGAACGGTCATTGCAACATTTGCTCAACTTTCCCCCACCTATAGTAGCGATGTGAAACAGCAACTTTGAATACAGGTGTCCATATGTGTGTGCAAATATGTAGACATATATATTATTAGTAATGCTCTCAGTTTAATGCATTTCTGCTCATGACTGTATTTGCCTGTTTCTTTTTCCGTCTATGCATTTGTGCTTCTTATTTTGTATTCTTAGCACCATTGCACCGTTTTGTCAAAAGACAAAAGTCAAATAAAAACTAAAAATTTAAAAAACAGCTGTTTGAATTAGCATTTTGGGGCAAGACAAGAGAGACAGAGAAAGGTACAGACGCTGGTTGGGGTTTGAAGCTCATTTTAACTGTGGTCCCCCTTGTGGGGAATATAATGGGGAGTGATAGATTTGCTGCCCAGTGAGAATTCTTCCTGTTTTCCTTTATTCTGTTGTGTTTGCCTGTTTGTCAATTAAGCAGACAGAACAAAAACGTTGCAATTCTCACTCCTCAGAGAGAAATGAGCACCATTTTTTGTTGGCCTGTATTTGGGATCTGTTCCGGCATTGTTTTCTTTGTGTTCTGGAGCAGAACTACATCAAAGAGGCCGAAGCAAGGAATTAATAGCCACAGGGACTGTGCCAAATCCAAACGTGACGTGCTTATTCTTTTTAGCCTTCTTCCAGCAATTGTTTGTGCAAGCAGCATCCCTTATCTCCATTGTCCAGGTCAGACAGAAAAAGGTTTCTGCATTAGCAAAGGTCTTCAATGAATTTCGGCAAGGCAATTCTCTGTCCCCTCCCAATGCATTTCTCCAATTTATCCATCCATCTATTTGTTTCTGTATGCTTTATTGATACTAATGATAAAGCTTCACATTCGTGCCCTGATAGTTCAAAGGACGTTGCAGCTACCTTACCTCAGTATGCCCCTTCGACATTTTCAATACATTATTGCTCACAAAATGCTGATCTGACATCTAAACCAAGGACACACCGCTTCACCCAGGTATCCCAATACCATCATTTCCCATGTGGATACCATCTAGATATGCTGGAGTACAATTCCCATCTTTTCACCATTTATTAGGGAGCAGCCCCTAATGAATGCAGTGGGTCTTTGCTTGGAGCAAACCTGCAGAGAATCAATACATTTTACTGTCCCTTGCTCAAAGGAAAGCTTCTTCAGCATTTTGTTTCAGCATGTAATGTAACGTTATTCAGCCTAAAAAGTTTTAAAAAAACCAAAACAAAAAACAGTGTGGTTAACATAACCATTTTTATTTAGGAGAAAAAGCAATCGATTTAGAATGTGCTCATGACCCAGATCAAGATTCAAAGCCAAAAAGCAGCTTTGGAAACAAATTTTCAGCAGAAAAATTATGTAGAGCCAAAATCTGCATCTGGTGCTTATTCTGGATCAGAGCCTTACAGCCACTATTTCTCCAAAATAAAGGTGGCCAGGTTAAGCATACTTTTCAAAATAAAGCATGAATAATCACATATAATTTACCCCTGTGGCATTTAAATACCAGAAATAAATTGTCCTCAAAACATACTGTATTTTTCGCTCTATAAGACACACCTGACCATAAGACGCACCTAGTTTTTAGAGGAGGGATCCATGGAAAGCTTCCTGATAATCACAGGCACATTCCCCATCACTTCCCCATGGGCTTCATTAAAAGACGGGTTGCCATTTGAAAACACACACCGACCTGTGATTAACAGCTCTCACCTGCGCCGGAGGAGGGGGCGGAGCAGGGCGCGCCGAGCGCGTGCCGGCCAGGTGTGGTGCAGCCAGGCCAGCAGTGTGCCGGCGGTGGTCTTCCGGGTGGTACGGCGGCGGCAGCAGCTCTTTCCGGGCAGTGGGGGTGAGCAGTCCATCTCTCTGTGCAGCCGGCGGGTTAAAGCCCATGGCTCCTCCTCCTCCGCACCTCTCCCCCTGAGCGGCACGGCTCTCACCTGCGCCGGGGGGGGTGGAGCAGCGCACACCAAGCGCGTGCCGGCCAGGTGGTGCCACGTGGTGCAGGCGGGCGGCAGCATCCCGGGCATCGGGCACACACACTTTCGCTCTATAAGA
>NW_025335317.1:13166147-13302829 GCF_004798865.1 Varanus komodoensis
TCTTATAGAGCGAAAAATACGGTAAGTAAATGTGCCCACTAATTGAACTTGCAACAAAGCTAAACTAAACTTAAGTTGATTAATCAACCAAATTATACTGATGACATCTTGCAGCCCTGCTTTTAATGGGTTCAGATTGCATAATGCGTGTCTTCTTCACAGGCTATAATTGGCAGACAAGATTTCTCCATTAGCTTCCTTTCACTGAACATTCCCAACTTGAGCTAATTTAATGTGCTGCAAGGAAGGCGTAGACAAAACTGTCTTTGGACAAAACACGGATTGAGAAAACCAGCAGGCAGATAATA
The DNA here is from genome assembly GCF_004798865.1 of Varanus komodoensis. Taxonomy (NCBI): domain Eukaryota; kingdom Metazoa; phylum Chordata; class Lepidosauria; order Squamata; family Varanidae; genus Varanus; species Varanus komodoensis. The sequence continues at coordinate 13,166,456 of NW_025335317.1, forward strand.
TATTTGCAGGGATTCGCTATGCAACAGCAGCGCCGGTCTCTGTGCTACTTGAGGGGAGTTCCAAAATTAATAATGACTATATTATTCAATCCTAAATTAAATTGTTTATTATTTATATCCCAACTTTGTGAGACTTGAGGTAGCCACATGCGGTTTCCAGGTGGTCTCCCCTTCAGGCTCAGGCCCGTGCCAAACCTGATTGGTTTCAACACACTGCCTGCTTTATACCTCATATTCTATATTAGAGTTACAGGAAAGAGTTAAAGAAAATGCAGCACTGGTAGAATGGGTCTGAACCTTTTAAACTTTTGTAGCTGCTTGAGTTAATATTCTTCATCAAAATTATATACCCAGTCAATCAGTTAGCAAGTTATGCATACAAAATGGATATATTTTATATTCTTTTTGGCGCCAGGTAAAAACCTTCTTATTCACCCATTATTTTAAGGATTAAGGAATTTTAACTTGGTTTTAATATATTTGCAGTTGCATTCTTTTTTCGCTTGTTTTTATATGGTATATATTGTTATGGTATGTGTTGTTGTTGTTATTATTATTGTTGTAAGCCATCCTGAGACGATTTCCATGTAGGACGGGATAAAAATATTACACACACACCCACTCATATATATGAGTGTGTGTAATAATGCAATTCTGTACATGCTTACACAGAAGAAAGCCGCATTCACTTCAATGAAACATCCTCCCAGGCAAGTGGATAAATAATTGCTGCCATTGGCCAGCGGAGGTGACTTAGGACAGGATGTGAATGGCCCTCCATGAGCGGAAAAGTGCCACCCCAGGGGGGTGATATGTCTGCTGTGAGGGGCCTACTTTGCCTGCAAAAAGCCCCGCAGAGGTAGGTGAGCTACCAGCCGTGCTTTCACCCCCTGTAGGTCCCAACACTGGGCTTTCTAAAAGAGGGAGAAGGCGATGGTGGACCCACCAGATTCAAAACCATCTCATTGCCCTAGTTAGCTCTTGTAGAATTGGGCCCCAAATCTACACCAGTCTTGAGCAGGAAGCGTGGAAGAAGCTGCCCCACCCCCATCTCCTGTGATGGTGACTCTGCGGCACAGAAGTGGTGTTGCCTCCATGATAGCTCTCCCAATACATGGGATTGCTCTGCTCGTCCTTAGGATGTCACCCGGATGTTTTTCTGAGTAGACATGATGTAGATTGCACTTTCAACATGCAATCCTATGCATGTTTAGGCAGCTCTCAGCTTTTCCCGTGGAGGCTGTTGTCTCCAGTGAGTTTCCATCTGAACTTTTAAGCTTTCCATGGTGATGTGTCTATTTTGGGGATCAGGTCTGGCCCCGTGCAGAGTTCCTTAAAGGTTCAGACTAAATCTGGGAGTGGATGCCTCAGCTCACTGATATTGGAGCCACCAGCCTTCACTGCTCCAAACCAGTAGGGCCGACTGAAGAAGACTGGAAGTTGTGTGACTTTTTCCTGCCTCAGAAGGCACAAAGGATTATGCCTTTAGGATACCATACTAGCAATTCTCTGGCATTCTTTGCATCTGGTTAAAAAATCCCAATTAGTTCATGGTTATTTAAGAGAAGCTGATTTTTAAAGGTAAATGAATGATGAATAATACTTCACAAATTACCATAAGATAGTCAAGGGAGAATGATTTCTATCGGATAAGAGTGGAACAATGCTTTCTAGGTCCTGACGATTAGGAAATGCCTCTGAATACTGAACTGGTGAAACTTCTGCCAACAAATCCCAAGGCCTTCAAAAGCCAGCACAAAAATTGAACATTATGAATTTGGGAAGAGTGATTTATTAGGAGTGACACACTGCTGACTTGCTCCATTATTGCCATTACTTTTTAGAAATAAGTGTCTATTATACATTTTTATGAATACATAAATTATACTAATGCAGTGTCTGTCAATGGCTGTTAAACGCTATTCAGGAGTAACGATTCTTCAGACCTCTGTTCCATAGAGCAATTCACAATGTATGAACAAGTTGGAAGGGAATGTCATTTTAATCAAGATATTTCAAGCAACAACAATACAGAGCTCTGCTTATTCAGTTTGGCCTTGTGCTGTTCAGTGGCACCAACGCAGACAGGCTGACTCAGCTGTGCTGGGTGAACAAGCTGACATATCATCGTGCGATGCCTGATAAGAGGCACAGACGCACGGTGGAAAAGCCCCAGAAAGAAGTCTTGCAATGCGGTCCTAATTATCCAGTGGATCTCAGAAGGAGCAGCCACTGATGAACGAACAGAACAAAAAAGACACTACCTGCTTCAAATGTGCATATGGTAATTTGTGGGTATATCTGACGATGTTTATTAATTACATTTCTATACTGCCCCATTCTATACTACCAGCCAAAGATCTCTGGCTGGTTCAGACTGATTGCACAAATGCACATTTAGAAAACATCAGTCTTCAAAAAGAAGTGCTCCATAATTTCACCATAGTGTGGAAGGAGTGACAAGATCACCAGTGTGTTCTTGAAGTGCTGTGTGTGGGCAGCTTTGTAAACCATCCCGAGACCTTTGTAAGCCTTCTAGAGACTTTCAGTAATGGGACAGCATAAAGAAAGGAAGAAATAAAATAGCCTTCCAAGCTCATCTCTCCCTTCTGACAGTTCTTGCTCTTTCAACTCAACTTGGCCTTTCAACCAGAGGATGCCTTCAAAAGAGAGGCTAGTCCTCTTGCAGGCCTTCAAAGAGAGGACTGTCCTCTGAAAAAGGGGCACACGGCCAACCTCTTCTCAGTGGTCAGGACAGTACCCCTCCGGTCCAATCTTATGCCTGTTTCAAGTCACTGAGGCACCATGCTATGGGAGGCTTCTTGCCTCTAGTGCCCGGATGGGCTGACACAGGAAGGGCGTGAGGAGCGGCAGAGAGAACGCTCACTTCCCCACCCTCCAACCATCGAGTATTTTGCTAGACAAGCTGAAGGCTGCCTCCAACCTTGATAAGGGGATTCCCTTCTCCTGTGCCCCCTATAATATCCATTGCAGTGCACAAGGGCCATTACCAGACCTTTAATTTAAATTCTATGATTTTTTTCAAAAGCTTACACTACTCAAGTAAACTACCTATGGGAACACATGGCCCAGTTAATGTTCACAGACGGAGCAAAAGCTTTGCATGCTTTAAATGTTAATATTATTGAATTTTTCTGGCCAGGGCGGCTTATTTTATATCGTATATTTGTAATTTATTTTAATGTATATTTTTTAAAATGTTATTTAACTTATTTGTTGTAAGCCACCCCGAGGCTTCGGCAAATGGGGCAGCATAAAAATGTTTTAATAAAAATAAATAAATAAGTAAGTAAAGGTAACTTGGGTAACACCAAATATTGCAGGTAGCCCTCATGGCTTCCTCAAGTGACTCATCAAATACCAAAGGTCTGCATAATGCAAGGGTCTGATAAAGTGAACAAAATGTGATCCACTCCCAAACAAGTGAGTACACACTCACCCTAGATCATGTTGGTGTTGTCCCGAAAGTAAATTCCATATCATACATATGCTCAAGTATGTAGCCCCAGGAACATAGATTCATAAATAGATACACTGGAGTGGCAGTGGCCCCTTCAAATATGGAATCCATCAGGAACCCTTAAATTGCTCCAACTGTCTCTCTTGGAATAAAAGCATATGGAATGACAGGAAAGTAATCCCCCAGGAAAAAGGAACGTTTCTGCCAGCGAGGGTCTACAGAAATGCAGGCGAAAAACCTCTGCAAAAACTGTAATGAAAGACGCAATGATGAGATATTTTCATCCTTGCTTTTAACAGGTCTGGTCGTACTAAAATTGTTCTAGCTGTTAAATTGTTTTTTGAATTCTGTATGTTGCGAGAAGAGAGGCTGCTTTATGCTGCTTTTATGGCTATTTCATGTGGATTTTATTGTATTTGTGCACTGTGTTTTATGGATTATTGTAAACTGCCCAGAGAATTCAGGCTGTTGGGTCGTAGAGAGAGGAAATAAATATAATAAGAGGACGAGGCAAAAGACCAGGAACCTTTGTCCATTCCAAAAGTTACCAGTGACTGACTAGGTTAACTTCATTGAAATTAATGTCCACTGGGTGATTTCTCCTTGTGAACTGTGCATATTTTATAAGCACTGGAACATTGTAATTTCTCTCTGATCTGCTCCATGTATGCGTGATACAATGCACAGAAGTGTCCTGCAGGCTTCCTCTAAGGGCCATTTTTCCTCTTAATCAAGAGGGCATCTCAAGAGGGCAGCAGACCATATAATTACTGGGGAAAACCAAGCCTCTGCAGCCCACTGAATGCATCTAAGAACCCCCTTTTCTTACTGATCTTCTCTGGTTCTAATGCTACAAAAATGTCCTTTCAGGTATATCTACTTCCTTTCAGAAGGTTCTGTGCCTTCCAGAATTATGCTGAGATACGTTGGCAGGGGGCTTACATGTCATTCAAAACCCTGAAGGTCAGAGGAGATCTACTACACATACATAATATGATCTGGGGCACCTTGGACTTGCCCATATTACCCGTGGGAGATGGATGTGTGTTTGGAGATCATCACATATCAAAATCTTCCTGCCAGCAGGAAAGAACAAGGAGATGGTCTTCAAACCTTGCTTCAGTTCCAGCCCCAGACTGGAGAGTCCTTGAGCAAGACTTCCTCAATGGACACCCTTCCCTAGTGAGTCTACCATCTCATCGCCATGGTCACCAGCTCTGGCACCTCATCCTCCTCTTCATCACTGCTACCACTTGCCTGCTTGACATGTAGAAAGCCAGTGAACAAGGAGGTCACAGTATCTTCTCACCACCACCACCACCACCACCACCACCGCTGTCTGGGTGCAAGCAAGAAGCAGCTGAATCAGCAGGGTGTGAAAATAAAGCGGAGGACAACTCCAACGGCTCCTGTCTGTGGGCCCACAATCTCAGCAGGTGGCAACCTTACCTACCTATGATGTGGACTCTGCTTCATTTTCCCCCTGCCATGTTGGTCTTCTCTGGGTGAAAGAGTTGCTGGTTTTTACTTATTCAAACCAGAACCATCCCTAGATGTTGCTGCTGTTACCTGCCATCAAGTCATCTCCAACTTACAGCAACCTTATCAAGGAAAGCCCTCCAACATGTCCCATCCATGACATCCCTGCTTAGCTGTTGTAAATTCAAGACCGTGGCTTCTGTAATGGAGTCAGTCCATCCCTTCTTTGGCCCTTCTTTTCTTCTTTTGCCTCCAGTATCTCTAGATAGGTAGCACTTTTCTTTTCATTGCATTTGGCTTCTCCGCAAAATGAACGAGTTTCAATTGCCTTTAATCCACTTAGCCAAATCTGACTGACTGCATATAATTTCACTGTTACTATGGTGCTGGCTTAAAAAAGAAGTGTTGAAGCAGTAACCGATTCAATCTACAAAACACAGCAATTGTGTTTGAAAAGTACTGGAGGTGTACTGAGAAACTTCGCAGCTTTCACCCTGTCCTTTTTCACACTAAAAATGTTGGCTGCAGGACATTCTGCTCAACCCTAATTTCACATGTAACATTGTATGGACCCAAGAACTCTGTGTCACACGATTTATCTGCACATGTCCATCGGCTCACAGCTTCAGGGTTTCCCTGGCTTTGGAGGTACCGTGATGAGTTTGCTTTTTACTTTTTCATTGGTCTATTTGTATCACTTCTAGAACAACTATTGTGCACAGTTATCTCCAACTTATGAATGGAAACCCTCCAAAAAGTACAGGACAGCACTTCTATCTCTTGTAAACGCAAGGCTGTGGCTTCCTTAATGGAGCCAATCCATCTCGTGTCTGGTCTTCCTTTTCTTCTTCTGCCTTGGACTTTGTCTTCTCCAGTGAGCCCTGCTTTCTTGTGATGTCTCCAAAGTATGACCACCTCAATTTTGTCAATTTGGCTACTGCTGAGCCGTACCCATTTTGATTTACTTTTTGCTTTCTACCTTCACTCTGGATGCAAACTTCCACCCCTGTTTGGAACTCCACCCCCATCCTGCTCCCAAAGGGAAAAGAATGGTTTTCTCTGGAGGCAGGGCCTTTTGAAAAAAAGTGCAGGCCACTTTTAACACCAGCCCACATGCATGCAGAACAAAATCCATGCATTACCTTCTTTCTACAGTAGCCATATTGCCTTTTCCGATTTCCTCAGCACCATTCATCCCTGGTTATTCTACAATATACAAACAGACGGGGACTTTTAAGTATTTGGAGGCATATACATGGAACTATAAATAAATAAAATAAATCTGCAACGTACTTAAATACCTGAAACTACCACGCAGGATAACCAAATTGCTAAGAGGGTTTCACACACCCCAACCAGCCACCTTCACCCGCACCAACATGGCAGAATGGAGCATTCAGATGATTAATTAAGCAATGCTAACCTCCAATGTGTGTTGCAGACCATTAAGGAACGCACGTGCCTTTCCACTGCAGCACCAAAGGCCATGACAAGACCTTTCATTTAAATTATATGATTTCATCATACTGCTCAGGTAAACCAGCTACCATGATACATGGCCCAGCTAATGCTCAGGGTCCCTGCAGGATCTTTGCACTCTTTAAAGTAAAGGTAACTTGGGTAATGCCAAATATGGCAAGAACCACTCATAGCTTCCCAAAGTAACACATCAGGAGCCAAACGTCTGCTTAGCAAAATGGAATATAAATCAGAGGATTTGATAAAGTGAATTAATGTGGAATATCCACACAAAGATGGGAATTATGAAAGGCACTTTGGTTTTGTTTATGATTTCACAGTCAGAGAGCTGATGTCATCTTTTGTGCAAGGCTGCTGACTTACCCGCTTGTTGGGCAAAATCATATAATTGCCCTTTTTTGGGGTGGAAGTGTCCCGAAGTCTGAACTGAAGAAAGTGAAGAAACAGCAGGTGAAGAACAAGGCTAAAGAATGGGAAAAAATGGGTCTGTAGAGTTCAAATCTGATCCGGGAATATGAACGACAAGAAGCAGCTGATCAGCGGAGCCTAGAAGATGAAAACCACAGACAAAGGCTTCTATGGTGAGCCTGGAGTGTGAGCCAATTCTCACCTAACATAGAGAGAGACCTACTTTTCCACATGGTGCAAAGAGCTGGGAAAAGAATATTTAAGGTGCTCCATAATTAAACGAACCTTGAGAAAAACAGAAACAGCAGTAAGGCTGTTTGCTCATTGAAGTTTCCTGCTTCTAAGCATACAAACGGCTGACCAGCAGGTTCCACTGGGGAAACTTTCCGAGTAAATGTGGAAAGAACGGGAGCACTGAGCAGCATTCTGTCAATAAGAGGAATAGAAATAATCATTATTACTACTGCTGGAGAAATCTAGATAAAACCTTATAGGAAAAGGTTGCATAGAGGTGCCTTTATGATATAAAACCAAACCTGCAGTGTCTTGCCCAGAAAGAACGACAATTTCAAGCCAGATTTCCTTTGCTCCCTGAAGTGATATCCATGACCTGCTCCTTTAAGAAACTAGAACTCTCAGCTCTCCTGAGACACTGCTACAATTAGTTGTAAAGTTAAGCCTGCTACACTATTGGCATTTCACTGTGTTGAGGCTTTTGTTCTGTTCACTTGCTGGACTGCAGAAAATTGCCTTGACTAGTTTCCTTGCATATCAATACCCACACCCAAACCCTGTTTCAATCCATGTGCCTTTCTCTTTGCCCTATCAATAATCTGTAATCACTGATATTTCCTGTACCATCAGGTCATGTCCGCTCTGCAGTTTCTTCACATTGTTTCGTTCATGAATTCATTATCTGTTGGGATGTACCCATTATTTGCTGATCATGTTGTGTACTTGACTCAGAAAACACTCTGTATATATTCCCAAAGCTTGTAGCTGGTTTCACCTCTACCCAGTAGCGCTGTTTGTAAGGTTTGTTTCTAAGGAAGGTTTTCTAGAGCTCGGTTTAATAAATCCACCGAGGTTCGTAACAAAGACATCTCCCTGTGCATTCGAGCGCACATTCTCGTGGTCTGTTAATTCAGGGTGTCCTGACACTACCAATTTCATTTCTGTGCTGCCCCAAAGCTCTCTGGGCAGTTTACAACAATCCATAAAACAGATAGTTAAGTACATTAAAATATATACAATCAAAAATGCACTAAACATTTTAAACAGTTAAAACCAAACAATACCAAAGACTCAGGACGGACAAGCTCCTCAAGCCCCTGGGTATCCAGGTAAATCTTTAAAAGCCTTGGCATAGAGGGCTGTCTTTACAGGGTGCTGGAAAGATAACAAATTTGGAGCCAGTTGGGCTACAGGGCAGTGGTTGTTCCGTAAGTGGGGGGCCACCACAGAGAAGTCCTTCCTCTGTTACTTCCCTCTGTACGCTGGGCTTTTCTATGCAAGGACCTTAATTTACTACATCACAGTTCAGATTCTGCTGGAGAATTGAGAGCTGAGCTGCTTTCCCCTGCAGTACCTCCAGAGTGAACTTTGGTTTAGTGGAATACTGCCCATACAGAAGATGAAATTGGACATTCTTTTGCCATTGGAAATAATATCCCACTTTTCCTGCCTTTAAAAGAAAAAAAAACCCTGTGGGAAATGCTGCGTAAAGACAATAAAAATGGAGTGTCACAATGTCACCTAAACAGCTGTGAGTTAGGAACAGTGACTGCACAACTAATGCCTTGTGTAGAAAAACTCTCAGTCTGCATCTTATGTTTTTTTACACTTTTACCTAGAAGGAAGTTCCAGTGGAAACTCAGTGGGACTTAACTCTGACTAGGTTGAGTTAACTCTGCTTAACAGTACACTGCCAGCCAGTCCCCGATTCCAACACAGGGATAATATATATCTGTTTTTATGAAAAAGTGCTTTGAACATTCTGCATGCAGCCTTCCCAAGTCCAGATGTGTTGGACTGCAAACGCCCATGGAAATTATGGGAGCTGCTCTCCGACATATTTGAAGGGCATCAGTCTGGGGAAGCTATGCACAAAAACGCAATGCTCTTAAAATTAAAACTTCAGGCTTCTTCCCAGCCACTTCTCTTCTTAGAATATTCAAATATTTCATCCCACCTGCCCCCTGATCTTCAAGTGGCTCTGAGAGAAAAATGATAAATGCTCCTTTTTAGTTCCTTAACTTTGGCAAAGAAGTTGAGCTTTGGGAAAAAATAGTGTAGAAACATACAGCTTCAAAGAATTTTGTTAGGCACTGTAGCATTGTAATACTATGAGAGAAGTAACAACAGGGATTGCACTGGGCCAAGGAGGAGGCTTTGCTGGCTTCTTTCAAGAGTAATCTAGAGATCGTGTGAACAGAGGAAGGCATGCCAGGATGTTTGATGAGTAACCAAGAAGGCAGGGGCCTATAGCAAAGTAACTTTTGCAGTGATGTTAACTATAAGAGTTTTGTACTAATATTATTCAGGGCTGTCTCCGGTATCCAGCCGATACACACGTATATACAGTAATTAGTATTGCCTGTGCACCATATTCTTAATAAATCTATTTGGGCCTGTTTCCTGCAGAATCCAACATGGCAGAACTCAAGAGGCCTGTGCAAGCCACCCGCAGATCCCTTCCTGTTTGCTGTGCCTTCGCATGCCCCGCACAAGCAATTCCAGGATTTGAACCTTTGCTCTGAAACAGCTTCTCCCATCCCTGCCTTTTAGCCGAACGTGGAACACACCCGTAGGTACCATCAGTGCCATATGAGCTGTGAAGACTCCAGTTCAAATCCTAACTCCAACATGCATGTTTTAGATAGCTGTCAGAGTCTCTTTACCAATGGCGAGAATAAATCACCAGGAGATGCAGGGTCTTGGTACTCGAACCCCTGTGTTTTATTGGTGAGATCACCCAGGCCCCCTGCAGTCTCTTATGACAGCAGGCTACCAGATAGTGGTCTCCACTGCCAACTACAAGCTTTTAGAACATACACAGAGTGTTTTATAGATTCTGAGTCACATGGGTCCAGCAGCTGGCAGTTGATGATGAAATAAGGGGATCACAGTCAGAAGAAGGGGAGAGGTCTGCAGAGGGGTCGCAATACAATGGCATTTGGTTGCAGGGTATTCATATAACGATCACCGAGGCACAGGGATTATGGTGGGTCTTGGCATACAAATGAGGGTGATTGCAATGCTGTTAACCTGGCAGCCTTGTCAGTTCTTACTGATCAGCAAAAACAATAGCCCTGGCAGCTTCTTGGCAAGCTATCACTCCCCACTTCTTAAAGTAACAACAATACTAAACAGTAACCTGGCTTGGAATTTTGGGTGCTTTCTGAGAAAGGGGTTCAGGTTTGATTTTATAACACAAAGGCACATAAGCAACGGTTTTCTACCAGGATTTATCTGAATTTCCTCAACATAGCCTTAGAGAAACCTTTGGTGTCAGTTCCCACTCCTACAACCTTTGGATGGCAACACAGGCCTGCCGCACGGTGCTGTTGCCATTCTTATTGAAAGTATTGAATCACTCCAAACATGGCGAAGTTCTCTTTAACTGCTACAGAACGATATGCTGGGGACATGCACTGTGGTTTCGCTGCATAAAAGGCCTCTCTGGAACAGTCCCCAAGAATGCTGGGTAGGGTAACCACCTATCTCACAGAGGGCAGTTCTCTATCAGAAGGCAATCTAGACTAGCCTTCCCCAACCCGGTGGCCTTCAGAGGCACCTGAACTGCAACTCCCAGAATTCCCTTCCAGCAGGGCCATTGATGGGGAATTCTGGGTGCTGCAGACCAAACATGTCTGGAAGGCACACGGCTGGGGAAGGCTGGGGAAGGTTGGCCAAGCCCATGACACATAGGAAGGGAAAGTTAACGCCTTGACAGCAGGCTGGGCAAGACACAGAGCTTAGCTGGTCACCATTTCCCCCACTGGTGGCGTCTTCTCCACCCCCCCCCACCCCAGTGGGATGCATTAAGTATCTGCTCCCCGTACCTGGAACACTCTTCCCATTGAGATTTGCCTGGCGCCATCTTTATATTATTTTCAGCAACAGGCGAAGACCTACCTTTTTTCAAAAACATTTTAATATCTGGTGCCACAGAAACTTATTTGTATTTTAATTAATTTGTATAATTAATTTATAATGGTTTTTAATTCTGACTGTGAGCTGCCTAGAGAAGCTATGGCACAATAGGCAGCATATAAATATTTTAAATAAATAAATAGCCACTTTTTTCTTGATTTGCCATCTATTCCTATAAATCAACACATGCAAATTTCATACAAATCTGTGCCTTTTTTTTTTTTTTTTTTGGTTCTTTGTTTTGGTGATGCAATTTCTCCTTTTCTTTTACTTTTCTTTTTCTGGTGATGCATAAGCAGTTACCCTAATTTAGGACTGTGCCTCTGCTATTCACATCCTGTACGTTTACTGCTGGAAAAACTATTGCAGCTGCAGCTCTGGCAAGGGCGATGGAGGGAGCGGCAATGTTTGGAGGCCTGATATGTAAGCAAAGGTTTCAGACTTCCTGTGATAGGAAACGAAAAGAAGGAAACAAATGCTCGTGAACCAGAGGCTTCTGCCTCATAATAAGTACAATATTGAAAAATTGGTTTAAAAAATAACAAGAAACATTTTGCCAAGAACAGATTCAATTCTTCAAGCTCCATCCGGCATCTTTTCTCACCATGTACCCCTCCTTTGCTCAGTGGTGCAGCGATTCCTGCGTTGTGAGAATGCAAATGGAAATGAATGAATTCAGCAGTGAGAAGTTACTGTGAGCCCCAAGTTGCCCTCCACAGAAGAGGCAGCTCGCTGTCTCTCTGATTTATTGCTCTTTCCCCATCATTCTCAGGAAGGCAGGCCCAGCCTCCCCGTGAGGCAGGGTGCAGTCCTCACCTCAGGCAGCAGGAGAGGAGGAGTGGTAAACTAGGAGCAGCGAACCCTTCCAATTAACACCACACAGCTGCCCCTCCCGATGCTGCAGGATCAGGGCTGGCGTAAGGGAAGGGACAAGGTGTGCCTTTCTCTCCACCTACACTGAGGTACGTGCCTGAAGGCCGTGAGAGCAAGAGGGCACCCAAGGCGGGCCAAGCTGCACACAAGCTCTGCCTCCAGTCTCACCATACAGCATCTGCCACCCAAGCAAACCATTTCAATCCGCCTGATTACAGGCTTGGCCTTGCCAGCAAAGCCCTGGAGTGCCTGAGATGGGGCCGTCTCCAGAGGCGTCTTGTGCAAACGCGTGGTTTTCGGTTGAATAGGGTGGGATTCCTCAGCAAGGGGGCAGCAGGAAAGAAGGCTCTGCGGTTTACTTTGTGTGCCTCTTTTGTAGAGGATATTCACAACAGATCTTTCACCCTTTTGCCAGAAAGCACGGTACACACCGAAACGTCTCCATCTCCCCTTTTCATTTTGCTCAAATGACATTCCTAGCCCTGCCAGTTATGAAACATAGAAACAGAGCGAGTCAGAAGGGGTCTCCCGGGCCATCTAGTCTGACCTCCGGCACCAGCCGGCTCCGCTCACGACATGCCTCTATGAAGATAAGCTTGACAGTGTATGGGAAATGGCTATCAAGAGGCAGATGAATGGAGGTCCCCATTACCTGGGAGATGGATTAAATTTGCAGTTTTTTGCCCACCCCATGGCTAGTGAGTGAGAGGGGCAGTGTGGTCTAGTGGGGAGAGTGCTGGACTGGAGACCCGAGAGAACTGGGTTCTAGTCCCCACTCATCCATGAAGTTCACTGGATGGTTTTTGGGCCGGTCACTCACTGTCAGCCTAATTACCTCACAGGGTTGTTCTTGGAGGGATAAAACAGAGCAATGTAAAGCCACCTTGGGTTCCTTGCAAGAGGAAAAAGGGGATCTGCAAAGGCAATGTAATAAAAAGTAAAACAAGGGCAACTGATGTGAAATTGTAGAAATTACACAATAGGCTTTTCACAGAGTAGTACTTGACCGCCACTCTTGGCGGGCTTCCCAGAATCATAATGAGTCAGATTCTGAAGAAGACCTTGAAGACTTGGCAATGGGTGTTTTGGAAACTCAAGGAGAGGCGTACAAGGGTTCCCAGGTTCCCAGGCTGACCAGGAAAGCAGGGATGTCTTGGAAGAGATGGGAGTGATCCAAGAAGGGGAGGAGGGAGAGCTGCTGCCTTGCCGGGTCCCTGACCCCTTGACAAGGCAAAGGGGGAGACAATTAGAGGTCTTGATTCAGTCTTACCAGCTACCTTCACCCACAGAAGCCATGGTGAAGGTGACTGAAAGGGGAGGATTCTGAGGAGAAGATCCCACTGTGGGTTCTACAATCTGTACATGAGCAGAGGCTTATCTTTCAGCTTTACTAGAGGGCATTGCAAAGTGACCATTTGGTCTTTTGGAGCCAAAGGACAAGAAGGGAAGGGTCAAGCTCATGACACGAGGTGAAGCAATTTGTGTACAACAGCTAGATAAATGTGTTTTGAAATCTTTAATACACTGAATAAGTAATCTACAATAATAAAAGAGGGTATTTGGTTGTAAGCCGCCCCGAGGCTTTGTTGCGATGGGGGAGGCATAAAAATGTTTTAAATAAATAAATAAATTCACATATATGTCTGTCCGCACCATAGCTCCAAGATCATGAAATCTAGACTCCTGAAAATTGGCAAGCATATTACTGGGGTGCTAAAGGTGAACACCTCCAGGTAATTTAGTTTTCTAAACGCATTAATTTGAAGGTCGCAGTACCATCTTCGGTTACTAGGTGGCAGTATGTCCAAATTGGCACATAGCTTTGCAGTCAACACAATCTGAAGCCAGGAGGAAATGCAGCTCTCTTTCCCTCTTTTGTGCAGCAGCCTTCCTCTGGGGAATGGTGTGATCAGGCCCCCTCTCAGGCTGCTCCAGGGGCACGCCACAGCCAGAACCAGGGCACATGGCTTCCCTCGGACAGAGCAGGAACGACGTGTCCAGCTCTCGCACCTGTGCGCCTCTGATTCGAGGCTGTACGTATCCAGCAAATGCCCAGTCCATTCAAAGCTTGCCCCACTTTCCAGTAAATGTATAGATACATGATGGAAGTGTGTTTCATTTGCAGGGCAAGGGTTGCCATGAAGATGCCCTACGGAATTGTTATGTGCTCCACAGAACCCTCCAGATTTGGGCTGTGATGGGCATCCAGCCGGGTGCAGAAGGATCAGAGAAACAAGGACTGCCACTGTGCTTCTTCCACCCTGCAAAAGGCATAGATGGCCCATTGCAGAAGCTCAGAGTCAGTGGCCTGAGATAGCCATGTCCTTCCCCTTAACAGCAGGACCAGGCCTTCTACAGAACAGGTACCCTAATTTTAACACAAAAATAGTAAACGCATGGTCTTTATTTAAAGGAAACATCTCTGATATTATTCAGAGTTTTTTTTTCAGCTGAAAAGAGCAGTATTCCCTTAGCTAAGACAAAAAATTAAGCAGGCCTTCCTTAACAAAACTTTAACAAATGTTACCTTGTCATCCCCAATTAATACAAGCAGGGTGCCCAAGAGCTTTCCTTTCTGAAGTGGCAGTCTCTGTTTTCTAGGAAGTACAGCCAAAGAGCCCTTGAAGCAACAGAAGAAGAAATGAACTCAATATTATGGAAAATCTGTATGTAAACAAAGTTGTTGAGATTTCCCTTTTTCTTTCTTTCTTTACATTTCAGACTATTATTATCTCCCAAAGCAGTTCATATCGATTAAAGAGAACGTGCCCTCAGGTTTAAAACTAGGGAAGGGGAATGGAAGAAAAAGACAGAAAAGGAAAATCAGTTTGACAATTCCGGAACGAAATGAGGAGCCGTAAATGAGCATTTTTCACAAGTCTGGTCCAAGCTGATGTTTCCTTGCCAGTGCCAGACAAATGTGCTGCCATTGATCCAGCTGTCCTTGTTCCTCTGGCCATCGGAAGAGGCAAAAGTGGTCTTCCCCTCACTTGACCATCTGTCCTTTGATAGAGGACCGTCTCTGATGAAAGGCAGCCCGTCCAAGTCTGACTGAAAGATCAGAAACAACTAGAAAGAAGCCTTGGGGCTGCCCACCAAAAGCTCCTGGACAGCAAGCACCCTGAGGAGGCAAGTGCAGAAGTCTTCTGGTCACCATCTTCCACACACTGGTGAGATAAATTATATTTCAATTAATATTTCAATCCTAATGGGCATTATCCCACCGGGTTGTGCAAACAGCCCTTTCCGCTGACCTGCAGAAATTTAACGCTTCCTATAGAAAGCTCTGAAGCAAGTAGAAATGTTCATTTCTGAGTTAGGATAGGTCAGCGGAGCTCCAGAAAAGTGCAGCTCCACCAAACTAGCCTCTTTCAGAAATATACTTTTCTACCTGTCTCCGGTTGCTTCGGGAAGAGCTAGATCTGCATTGCACAAATGGTGGG
The DNA here is from genome assembly GCF_004798865.1 of Varanus komodoensis. Lineage (NCBI taxonomy): Eukaryota > Metazoa > Chordata > Lepidosauria > Squamata > Varanidae > Varanus > Varanus komodoensis. The sequence goes on from NW_025335317.1 coordinate 13,181,774, forward strand.
TCTCTCTTGCTGAATGGAATCGGCAGGTTATTCATAAACTGGCGTCTAAAATAACCTATGAAATTAGATGCAAGTCTGCGTCCTCTTTTCTCCTCTTTCCTAGTGACACATTTCCTCTTCTTTGGCAATTTGTAAGAAAATGAGAAAAGCCCTGCCAGATCAGAGCAAAGGTCCATCTAGTTCAGCAGCCTCTGCACACAGTGCCAAATCGGCTGCTCACAGGATCCCTCGAGCAGGATGGGTGCGAGACCTCATGGAATCACAGATTAGCGGAGTTGGAAGGGGCCATGAAGGCCATCGAGTCCAACCCCCTGCTGTTGCAGGGCACCACGGTATACCATCCCTCTCAGAAGGCTGCCCAGGTTCTTTCCGAATGTCTCTAGTGTGGGAGAGCCCACCACCTCTCCAGGCAGCTGGTTCCACCGTCTCATTGCTCTGACAGTGAGGAAGCTTTTCCTGATGTCCAGCCTGAAACTGGGTTGCTGCAGCTTGAATTGACTATTCCATGTCCTGCACTCTGGCATCAGCAAGAAGACCTCCTACCCAAGCTCCTCAGAAGTTGGTTTATGCAGGCAGGCCACTTTTGGGAAAGGAGTTATCACATAGCCTGCAAGAAGAGTAGCCACTGAGCGCCTCCACCATGAATCCTCCCAATCCTCTCCTAAAGCCATCCAAATGGGTGGCCATCACCACTTCCTGTGGCAGTAAATTCCGTACCTAATGTGAAGAAGGATTTCTCCTTATTTGTCCTAAACCTCCCACCAATCAGCTTCATGTGATGACCCTGAGTTCAAGCAGTATGAGAGAAGGAGAGTTCATAAGTTGCCAACTTACATTAGGTAGGTACAGTATGGCCTATTATTTTCCTGGGAAGCAGGTGACAGAATCCTTCAGGATCCTCTCTTTGCTTGGCCGATGCTGGACATGAGAAAGTACTTCCCTCTCGCTCTCAGAATGACCTATCTGGTAGGTTGACTGGTGTGTCCTGGCTTGGAGAGAGTGAGGCTTCGTTCTGTAAAATTTAGGAAACCCTGTTTTGTTTTCCTTTGGTTCCTAATTGAGCTGTTAGCTCTCACTATGTGGTGCATGAATCATCTTACTGGAATATTGTATTTATCAGCCAGGGGAGGAGATTCCCAATAGCATTTTACTCATCTTCCAATCTATATAGAATTGACTGTCAAGAGCTGCTTCACGGGGCCACAGAACACTTTTTTAATGATGATTTGCCTGACACAATCATGTTTGTAAGCAATTTTGTGGATATGAAATCCATTTCCCCAGGAGAAACATAGGGCAAATTGCAACCATGTGTGAATTGGTGTGGGTGAGCTTGAATGTACCTTATCACTCCTGACAGGGGTGGGGTGTATAGACGCACATACATTTCTCAGAAGCACACATACAAAATCGTTTCTGAAAGGAGTTTCCTGGAAACAGGCCAAAGGACATGAAGACGTTCCAGAGACCAGTCCATATTCCTGGAGTTGGCTTCCTGAAGGATGTTAGGAGGGCCATCGGCAACAAGCTCGAGGAGGCTCTAAAGGTGGAGAGCTACCACTGGTTGTGTCCCTGCCAGTCGTAGCTGGAGGAGGGCATTTCAGGGATGGGGAAGCAGCAGCCTTGGGTCTGCTGGACCCAGAGCCCTTCCATCTTCTGGGAGGCTTCATCCAGGGTCCCAGGATCGCATCTCAGTTGCAGGGCATGGGCTGAAGGCACGTCGGGTAGCGAGCGTGCTGACGCGAGGTGCGGAGAGGGGTCCATCTCCCACTCAGTGCAGATGCTCAGATAAATTCCGGGGAGGAGGCAATGGAGCACAGAGGGGAGGCAGGTTGTCCACTTCAGGGTCATCTAGTGAAGTTTCCCAGGCAAAGCGTGAGAATCCGCCTGCCTTGGAAAGGGAGCGAGGATTTGCAGGGTGGTGGTGGGGGGGGGGGGAAGCAGTTGCCACAAGAACTCCTTGACCCAGCCAGTCGGTGGCGGAAGACACAAGCTGCCAGATTATGAGGTCTTTGGTCTTTCCACTGTCCAGCCCTCAAGCAGGAAAAGATACCCAGAGGGCGGAGGCAGCAGCGTTCCTGAAAGGGAGGGAAGGATTCCATTTGGATTCGACTCTGTGCATGGGCAGATCTTCTCCTTACGAGGCTGCTTAGAGTTCAGACGGTTCTGCAGTCTGTTACATTTCAATAAAATTGCACCCCAAAGGCTTCGTTTTGAGTGGGATAAACAGAAAGGAAAGAGGGAAAGGGGCAGCTCATGACCCTAAGCAGGTCTGGTCAGTGCTCGAAGGGGAGACCACCTGGGGGGCAGATGTAGCCCCCTGAGTTCCACAGAAGAAGACGGGTGGGAGATAAAATGCAACCCATCCATAAAGAACATTTCATCGATGCTAACCTGAAGCTGTGGCTGGGAGGGTCCTTCCTCTTGAGACCAGTTGGCAGGATCTTTTTACACTGTGCCACCGGGGGAAAGGGGGAGGAATGATTTTCTCCACCTTCTGCCCTCGCCTGCATGAGCTGTGGATAAGGGAGTAGATCACGTCCTAAAATCCAACCACCTGCTCCATGCAGGATACCAGAAATGTAGGTGACAGTGGAGAACATCTCAGAATTCATCTTGATGCTCTAATCAGTGACAGGACTGGGTGCTTCTGCAAATATTTCATTACTCCACAAAATATTTGTTTTTTTAAACAGCCATTTAGTAGACCTTTACATGGATTAATTACTTAACCCTGACTTGCCACAGAATGTGCTGAGCGCTTATGTTCTAACTTTGCATAATCAATCTTCAGTTGACTCAATCAGAGGCTGCTGCATGCCAGGCAAACTATGGATTAATCCTTTAAGCTATGATTAGTTCCTAGGTTCTTAGGACAATGGTGGGCGAGACGGCTTCAGTTAACCCACAATTTGCCACATGACCTGCAAACCTTCTCTTTCTCTTGACTGGTCTGATCCCTTTAGTCAGAGGAATTAATACCAGAGAGGGCACCCCATCCAAAAGTAGTGGGTTTGCTAAGAAATCCCTTTTCAAAATGTGTGGCTCACACCTCAATCCTATGGCCTTCCAACCTCATCTGGGAGGCCACTGGATTCTTCAGCACCCAAAGACTAAGCCCCTCCCTGCCTCCTTGAAGCTGGCACAGAAAGAACTGGACCAGTGCATCCCCCTCTGCAAGATTGTCTCAAGGCGGGGAGGGGATATGCCAGGGGCAAGGAAGAGGCTTGCATTTCAGAGTCAGGCCAATTCCAAGCAGTGTCCTGGCCTCCTTCTCTTCCTCTCCCTGGGACTAAATCTAGGTCACCAAAAACAGCCACCTAAAGAAACCAAGGAGACACTGCACAGGAATGGTGGAGACTCTCGCCACTTGCCTTGTGCCTTTCCCTGTCAACTTGTAGGCCTTCAAGTTTGGAGACTTATGAGCATCTGCCACTGGTGCAATAAGATTGCCGCCTTAGTGTGATAACTACATGCGGGTCAAAAGGCTGCTTCAGGAAAGGCACAGGGTGAGGCCTGGGAGGGGTGATAATGGCTCAATTGTTATTTCATGTCAAGCCATCAGTAATGAAGGAGCTGGCTGCATCCTGCCTCCATTTCTCATGTCATAGTGCAAAAATACATAGACCATATTTTTTAAAAAGAGGAAATACCATACAGTCTCCAGTACAGACCATTACATTACTGTACAGACCATTGCATTTTGTAATGGTCTCTTTTTGCAATATGCTACTTAGGGAATCTTTCTTTCTCCCTCCCTCCCTCTCTCTTTCTCTCTCTCTTTACAAGTAAGGGTCTGACCTCTCTTTTCCTCTTTGAATATGATTAATTTCTCATCTGCCCACCAATCTGTGGAACTTTAGTAAGTATCCCTGGGTACAGCCGTCCAATACTTGGCTGTTGATTCTTGCACCATTTCAGCTCCCATCCCATGTTGAAAACATTTTCTTTGATGCAGAATTGTCTGTATTTTATCATTTTCTTTAAAAAGAAAGAAAGAAAGAAAGAAAGAAAGAAAGAAAGAAAGAAAGAAAGAAAGACAGACAGACTAAGTTTTTAGAGAAGAAAGGGATGCCTCCAGAGATAGAGAGAACACAATGAAATAAATACTCTGACTGATGCATTCCTGAACCTGCGCAGGATGTTTGAAGAGAAAGGATCAAACAATTCTTTTAAAGTTCAGATCCTGGAATTGATACCTTCTTATCAACCTTCGCAGCCCAATAATTCCTCTTCTTCCTCCTATCTAAATAGGACAGAGCAAAGCTCTGTTGTAGCAGGTTGGGTTGGCCTGATTTGTATTAAAAGAAACATTATATAGAAGAAACGGGAAAAGAAAGTGATGACAAAAACACAGAGAGAGACATTGCAAGGTGATTCTGAACATTGCACTTGCACGATAATTAGGGATGTCAGGGCAGATTAATGGTTCACAAAGAGGAGTCAGGGTTCTTGCTGCTGTATTTATCACATTCCTATGCGGCTCTGTCACCGAAGCTCACAAACATAATGTAAAGCTTTTAAAAGTTTAAGACTCAATAAACTTGGTTGATCCTATTGGAGGGAATCCTGGATTTGGACCAGGCAAACTGAGGTTCAAAATATTGTTCAGGGTGAAGCACAAATGACACAGAAACATGTCCCTTCCCCTTCCCCTTCCCCTTCTCGCAAAGAACTTTCAAAAGGGTGATTTTGAATGATGCAGCAGAAGGAGATATGGTGGTTTAACCTTTTCCCAGTTTGCATTTTCCCCTTCCAAGCTGCCCTCTAAGTGACTTTTCCTCTCACAAAGTTTACAAACTCTGTCACTGAGTTCACCCAATACAAGTGCTGGGTTCACACAATACGGAAAATACCCTGCACTGTTTCCACACCTTGAAGATCTTTGCCCCAACTTACAAGCCAGATGACCCTGTGGTTCCTGGGCAGCGTGGTTCCCCTGATCCGTCCTCCCAGCCTTGCCACATATCCCAGCATGCCCTGCAAGCAAATGCCCCATCCCTTCCCTGTTTATGCCAGTGGACTTATTCCTTCACCCAACCCTCCATTACTCTAAGCAATCTGAGTTCCTGACTGGTATCAGCCCTCATTTTCTTTCAACTTCAAGGCACTCCCAACCCAGATCTAGTAAAAATACGTACTTGGCCTTCTTCAGTCACAGAATCACTAGGGGTGCTGGCTGGAGGAAAGCACAAGGGTTGGATCCAGATCGATGCACAGGCAACTGGACTGGCCAAGGGGAACGTGCTCGCCTCCCCCTTCCACATGGCATCCCTCAAAGCCCTGTGAAAAAGCTATGCAGGATTTTGGGGGAGCCGGCTGAATGGGGTAAGCCACCGTGTGGGTGGAACCATATTGCCCACGAAAGGAAGACCCTGGAGCCAATCTCCCATCCTCAAGTAAACATGCGTGCACACACATGCATGCACACACACACCTACACACACTAAGATCAGCAATCTGTCAAAGTTGTGGGAATGAGCAGGACAACGAATCTGCTCCAGCAATTGGTACAAAGAATGGCGGACTTAAATAAATGCAGAAAACAGCACTAACCGTGGCTAAAGTGCAACAGAAGCATTTTCCTCTCAGAAACGATAGTGAATTGGCTTATTTCAAAATCAATTTTGACATAATCAAGACATGGGAGCCCTCTCATTTCTAAAAGGCAGGCTGGTGCTAATGTGCAGTTTAGTGTAAGAGAGTGTTGATACTTCCCGAGTTCAGTGTTTGAATAATTTAAGGAAGGTATCCTACAGATACTTGGAATCTAAAATGTTGCAAGAGGGTGTCTGAGCTTCACTTGTGAAGACATGCAAGGAAAAGAAGTATCGTCTCCAAGATGCTGTTGGCGATGCTATAAATGCTATGAATGCTGTTACTTTGTTCTTTCAATATCAACAATATCTCATCTAATGTTTGTTAAGTCATGAATGGCCCCTGACGAAGCTCTGCAAGGGAAGCTTTTTGTTCTTAGGGAGAACCATAAGGATCTGAAGCAGTTTGGAGAGAGGCATAGAGCAAGAGAGGGATTTATTGAGGAGAAGACAAAACAGACGCAGGACAATCTTTGTTTAGCTCACAGTCTGAAGCAAAACCAGCCAGCCGCAATGGAGGCCTTTCACCAGCATCCAATCAAGGACAATTCTGAGTTCTAGGGAACACATTATCAGTCTGTAATAATAAGGAAAAAATGGCTGCGTTGTCAGAAGTCTGCATAATCTATAAAGAAATATTAAAACTGCAAAGAGTTTTGTAGTTCTGCATACTTCAGGATTTATTTCTAGGCCACTCCACAGCCAAAGCTCTCCGGGCGGTTTACATGGTCTATCAAAACATGACAAATGTACAATGAGAATATCATAAAATCAGAAAAAATGAAAAGTTTTAAACAACTAAAAAGAGATAATTAAAAATAGAAGGATTAACAAAGAACAAAACCAGAAAGAGAGAGAGAGAGAGAGAGACTCTGCAAAACACCCAGGGATCCCACTCAAGCTGAGTAAGGCTTTAAATGCTTCAGAAAAGAAGGCCGGCTTAACATGGCATGAAAAAGACAACAGCCAGGCCACAACAGGGAGGTTATTCTATAGATGGAGGGGCCACCGCTGAGAAAGCCCTTCCTTTTGTTGCGACCCTCCCCTCAGAGCTGGCACTCGGTGGAAGGCCCCAGGCAGACTGCAATTGGCAGGATTTATCCCAGCATGTTGAAATACTGCCTTCCTGTTTTTCCGTGGCTCCATTTTGGTTTCAGTCTCGTCAGCACTCCGGCTGCTGTTAAAGTGAATATCGACTTAAATGCTGTGCACTGGAAGTTGCACTCGTTACAGCTATATGTAACGGGGAATGTATAAATATGTTACACAAATAAATTAGATACAGTAGTAAAAACAACTGCAATAAGGAAAAGCAAAGTGAAAGCAACTTCAGGGAAACTTCTGCTAAACAAAGCTAGCAGGTAAAACCCACCGATTCTCTCTGACTAAGCTTGCCAATGCAAGATCCATGGAATGGGTTCTGTGAAATTCAAACTCACAGAAGTCCACTGCGGTTTTCTCTGATTTCCCTACATCTCCAAATATCCTGTTGCACACACAAAAAAGGCCTTTACTGCTCTTCCAATAACCTGAAGAGAGCTACCTGACAAATCCCCTAGGAAGGGACTTTGGCAAAACAGGCATTATTGCAGAAAAAGTCCTCTTTCTTTCCTTTGCATGAGTCTGCTTGTTTCATTACTTGGCCATGAGCCACCATGAGCATTCACTGCATTGAAACAAGATGACATTAAAATATTCAGTGAAATCAATAAACACACAGGCTGTAACCATAATCCAGTCACTTTTCTTCTGGAATGGAGGTCACCAAAGAGGAGAATTCTGTGCATTCCAGCATTGCTGCCCCATCTATTTTGCCACCTTTGAAATGAGTCACCATCACTTCCCTCCATAAACTTCCTTCAACCCAGACTGCAAGAGCTGAGCACAATTTATACAAGCAAAAAGAGGAAATTGCTCTATAAATTCCTCACTGGCTACCAGATGACAACTGTGGAAAACAAGAGGAAGACACTGACAGATGTAGGCCACTCTATATGTAAGTATCCCAGCTAAGCCAGCATGGCAAGATGGCTTCTACTTGGCTCTCAGAATTCAAGAGCAAACTTGTGTATTGTGCAGTGAGTCACAACTCAGCAGACATTCCTCAGAAGGTATAAATATGACAATTAAAGAAAGCAGAAATAGCATTCTTGGGAAAACAGGATGTTTCAGAAGCTCCTCTCCAAAATTAAGCAAGATATGTCCTGTGATGCAAGCCACATCTGATGAAAGGCTTGTCTCTAGCCCAAGGAACAAGCTGAAGGTATCTAATGTAGCCAAGCCAGTAGGAGTTTCCAGGTACCTTCTGAATGTTGCCTTTGAATGAAAGATGGGGTAGCAAATATATAATACAATTTTGTGTAGCTTTAACTTCATGATATACTTCAGAAGAAGGGAGCAGGTGCCCATCAGATGTTACTGGACCACAAATCCCATCATCTCCAATCAGTGATCATGTCCAACAGCAACTGGAAGGCCCGGCTCACCATTCTTGCTATAAGCCACAGATTCTGACCTGGTTCATAAGAACCTGCCATAGGAAACGTAGAATTATAGAACATAAAAACAGAGCGAGTCAGAAGGGGCCTCCGGGGCCATCTAGTCTGACCCCCAGCTCCAGCTGGGTCCACTCATGACGTGCCTACCATGTGCATGTCCAGCCTATCCTTAAATACACTCACCAACGGAGCTTCAACCACCTCCTGTGGAAGCCCATTCCATACCCTAGGAGTTCTAACCGTCAGGAAGTACTTCCTGGCACCCACCTTGAATCTTGGTTCAATGAGCTTGGCTCCATTGGAATGCATCCTGCCCTCATGTGCATGGGGGAAAAGGTCATGACCCACCTCTGCGTGACATTCCCTCACATACCTGTATGTCGCTAACAGGTCCCCTCTGAGTCTCCCCTTCTCAAGGCTGAAAAGATCCAGTTCCCTCAGTCTCTCCTCATATGACTTACCCTGAAATATGGCCATCATCCTTGTGGCCCTCTGCTGCACCCGATTCCAACCTTGCTATATCCCTCTTGTAATGAGGGGCCCACAACTGAACACAGTAGTCCAGCTGCAAGTGCACCAGATTAATATAGAATAGCAGAAATGCCTCTCTCGATCTAGAAGCCACGCTTCTGGCTATGCAACCAAGGGTGGCATTTGCCCTCTTGACCACCGCATCACACTGCTGACTCATGTTTAGCCTGCAGTCAACCAGCACCCGCGGTCCCTTTCACAAGCGCTGCTCTCCAGCCACTTGTCCCCTAACCTGTACTTAGGACACCCATTCCTATGCCCCAAGTGCAAGTCCTCGCACTTATCCATAATGAACACCATTCTATTGTCCCCAGCCCACTTCCATAGTCTGTCCAGATCCTTTGGGATCCGGAGTACCTGCTCCTCAGCTGTGGCCACTACCCCCATTTTAGTATCATCTGCGAATCTGATCATCAGACTGGTCACCCCCTCTTCCAGGGCATTGATGAAAAGACTGAACAGGATTGGTCCCAGGACAGCGCCCTGGAGGACCCCACTCATCACCAACTGCCATCCCAATGATTCCCCACTAAGAGTTACCCTCTGCTTTCAGTCTGTCAGCCATGCCCTAATCCATCAGACAGTACATTAATCTATCCCAAGACACCTCAATTTCTCAAGCAGGATAGCATGGAAATCTGGGTAAACCTCATCAGCCGTGTCTCCTCCATCTAATTACCTCAAAACCTTGTCATTGAGTTCCAGAAACAAGATCATGGTGGGCTGAAATTCAGCTGAACCAAGCCCAGTTTAATTATGGTTGCTTGCTTGCTTGTTTCTTTTTTTTTCCAAACAAGCCACCCTGAGAAGCCATCCATGGGCTGCTGCAGAGATTGATTTACCCAAGGTAGGCCACCATGTTGTCTGAACACCTGATGAACAATTCCACCATGGGTTAAGTCCAGCCGCCACTGACTCACCTGGAAAGAGTGACAAAAACCCTTGGCACACTTTCCAAGCTCATCCCAGCCACTGCGGGTGCCGGCTGACCATAACTGCCCAAGTAGCACTGGGAGGTGGTTCCACTGCCTTGCCACATTTCCTGCTGGGGTGAAGAGCTGTTTTCAGCTCCCCACAACATTTTTTTTGCATTTAAGACCTTTTTTCAGAGATTGAAAAAGTTGATTTCAGAGTCAACTTGTTCCTGACAGCCCCTTCCAAGTGCCTTACCAAAACCTTGGAGGATCTGTCTGTTGTAAGCAGTTGAGAGTGAGTGAGTGAGTGAGTGAGTGAGAGAGAGAGAGAGAGAGAGAGAGAGAGAGAGCGAGCGCACAAAATAGGTTTGCAATCTTTGCACAAAATTGCAGAAATTTACAGTTGTGCAAGGAGAAATAGAGCAGGAAACACTTTTACACTTTCCTGAGCATCTAAAGTCTCAGGAAAATTGTAAATGTGCTCCCTTGAGAATGTCAAGGTGAAAAACAAAGTTGAGGATCTTGCTGTGAAGGAGGTGTTAATCATACTACCCCCTTTTCATAAGCAAGCACAAAGTTCACTCACCTCTTTGGTTTCTCCTGACAGCTTACTCTAGAAGGAGTAGCCCTCTTTGGGGCATATCCCAGGTTAGGTACCACCTACACACTGGCAGCAGATACCCCCAGGATTCTGACCCAGCCAAGGCCTTAAATTCCCACAGTTGTACAACTTAAATTAGAATAAAATATGCAGACCTATTTGTACCAATTTTTTTGGCACTAAAACCATTTTTTAAGGTTCCAACAGATACAGACGGCCCTGCAAGGTGCCATTCAGGCACTTTGATGGGGCTGCCAACAGCTGTCAAAATGGTGCCTGCAAAAGCCAGCTGTCAATTTCAACAAATTCTGAAAATAGATGATGATGATGATGATGATGATGATGATGATGATGATATGGATAGTGATTTCTACACCACCCAATGGCCAAAGCTGACTAAGAGGATTTAAGTAAGTCATAGATTCATTGAATAGGAGAGTCAGAAGGGGTCTAAAAGGCCAGCAAATCCAACCCCCTGCTCAGTACAGACTCCAGGTTAAAGCAGCCCTGCCAGATGGCTGCCCAACTGGCGCTTGAATCCCTCCAGTGTGGGAAAGCCCACAACCTCCCTAGGAAACTCACTCTTTTAGCTGTAGTCCTATTAAGAAGATAAAACAAGATAAAGATGCATTCTGTTTAGCCCCTTGTGGGAAGAAGGCAAAGCTGGTCAGTGCTTTAAATAACCGTAACAAATGAATAGTAAAATGAACTATAAGGATCTCTCTCTCTCTCTCTCTTACAGAAGAAAGGTATATACTATGATTTATATTTTGTGCTTGCTTGCTTTCCTTTTTTGGTACCTGTGAACAAGTGCTTGTGGGACAAATACTTGGCTATGTATCTTCTATAGATAACGATTGATCTTTACTTCGGCGAATGCAATTTTAGTGAGGCGGTTTCAGAAACAAAGGAAAGGAAAGGAAACCCCAACCCAGCCTGTTTCCAGCAACACAACTTTAAATCTGCAGCCTATTCTGGCCAGCAGGAGGCTGTCCAGCCGCAGTGGGAGTGGGAAAATTCCTCAAGCGAGATCTGGCTGCACTGGAGGGAATGGGCAAGGAAAGGGAATGAAGACTGCTTCTAGAAAGTCCTTTTTAAAAGCAAACCCACACAGTACCCCCCACACACACAGTTCGGATTTGGAAGTGGGGGCTGTATCACGAATAGCTAGAAGGAGAGGAGTTTATCTGGCAGAGTCAAGGATCTTTGCATGGAGGATAATCCCATCAATAGGTAATGATCATGTTGCCTTCTTTTTGCAGCAGTTCTGTGTGCAGGGATTGGGAACCCCTAAAAGCTGAAGTCTCCAACACACCTCTGTGTGCATTTCTGACCCCCAAACTCAGCGTGGTATGTGTGACGTCTCACACTCTTCTCCCACCTGTTTTGGGGAACCTGATTCTATGTGATGTTGTCCTTCAAAGGTGAAGGATGGACAAAACCATTTCAAAGGAAGCAGTAAGAGCTTCAGTAAGACTGAGGGAATGACTCACTTTATGTAAATAAAATTATGTTGATTATAAGGGAGGGGCCTGAGCCAAAATGCAACTTGGTTGTGGTGCACAGGCTAAATTTCTGCATGACGTCCATCCCCTTTCAGAATCAGGGGCCATTTCATAGCTGAGTCCCAGTATCCACACGTCAACGTAATTTTGCTTTGCTAGCTAGTTTATTTATTTATTACTTATTTATTGTATTTCTTTTGACATGTGTATGCCACTCCCTATTCCAAGGGGAGTTTCTCAGCAGCTCACAGCTTTTAAAATTGCACCCACACTAAAACAATAAAACTAATAAAAACAACCAATTCCATAAAAACAACAAACTTTTATCAAAACAGCAATAAATAAATAGGTCATTAAATGTTCTCAGTGGGGGGGGGGACAACCAAAAGATACATTATTACAAAAATTAAAATCAGTTGTTCAAAATTTATTATTAAAATGTATTGTTAAAATGGCTAGTAAAGAGAAATGTTTTCACCTGGCACCAAAAGAGAGCAGTGTCAGCACCAGGCAAATTTCTCTGGGGAGCTGATTCCACAGGTGCGGGGCAGCCACCAAGAAGGTCCTCCTTCTATTGGTGATCCCCCTCACCTCTTTGAGGGATGGCTCCTTTAGAAGGACCCCCTGCCCAGATCTCAGTGGTCAGGCAGGTATTTATGGGATGAACTGAGTCAGTGAAGCAGCGGGGCTGAGCTGAGGGGGGTCCAATAGGCTCCCACGGGCTGAAAGAACACGTGAGGGAGAACACTGGACCACGTGGCTGTGCTTTCGGCCAGCGGGTGAAGGGCAGAATGCGCAGAGCGATATGCGCCTGCAGCACCCGTCCACGTGGCAGTCCCGGTCCCGTCCAGATCTGTCTGCGCACAAAGGAGCTCCGAGCACAGCGTTGTTATGCATGGACAGCCCTTTTGCAGGCACGCTGGCCAAACGCAGTGGCCAGAGCAGGCAGGACTAGGGCCATGAGTCTTGTGACTCGCTGCATTTCAGGGTATGGATCGGTTCTCTGAACCCCTCCGGGACCCCAGAAGTTCAACACTGACTCGGGCATGACTCAGCCTTCAACCCTGAGTTATAATACTAGCCTGACATGCTCGGCTGTCACAAGAGTTCATGATATAAAATACATTAAGTGCGATGAAGCTTTGAATGGAATGCGTGGAAGTTTATTACATACGTACTTCAGATTGCTCCTCATGCAAGATCACCCAGTCAACTTCACAGCTGAGAGGGGATTTAAACCCCTGACTCTCCTGCCTGGATTAACAGAGGCTCTGTTCACGCAATTTCAGGGAGTCTTCACCCACCCAAGATTTCCTCATTTGGCAATGCTCCTTAATGTTATTCTTTGCCATTCGCTTTCCATTTCCTAGGAATGGAAAAGTCTAGTCTCACAATATAATATCATATTCTTGTACTATTACTATTGTTATTTCATAAATGAAGGTGTGAACGTGAAAACAAGGCATCAGCCACAAAATGGTGGTAGGATATTTGTCTTGCTGTGTGTTCCACTAAAAGTTGAGTTGTGCGCTAATGATTTTTAACATCTCAGTTTGCCCTACCATCAATTACTCGCTGAAAGCCATCCAGATTGGCTTGTACGTGCCATTGTGTGTACATCATGGAAACATGAATTAAATCTGTCAGTCTTTTGATCTGCATGCCAGCCCAACTGTGTAAGCACTCATTGTAAGTACTTATAAAGGCCCTTCTGTGTTCTACAGGGGGCCAATTTTGCCCCTGCGCTGTTTTTATCATTTCCCCCCTCTAACACTCTTTTTAAAAAATGACATTTATTTGTCAGCAGGAGAAATAATCTTGTCAGATATCAGCCTTAATTATAGATTGTGAGCTATGCATTTTATTCTTCACTTCAGGATACAATCACACAGCAAAAATAAAAAGTAATATTAAGTAACTATTAGCTGCTGCATCTTTTAAATCCTCTACAATTACTATTAAAATTCCTTTCCACTTGAGGGTGGGTGTTGGTTAAATTTTATGGTTGGGATTTGTACTCAGCCTTTTTTTAAGAAGAAAAAGTGTTTTATTATTACAAAGCATTTACTCCCTGAAAAAAATACTTGCTTGGTTGTATGGTTTATTGACAATTCCAGCACAGAATAAATGGAAATCATTGTTCAACAAGTTCCACAGTCCCTCCTAAGCATTTGATGAACTTTGTCAAGTTATCCATCTCAGCAATATTTGGAAGAGTAATTCCCCATCTTTCCTATGATGAGCTAATACAAATGTTGGCAGTAGTTTTTGTAACAGTGACTTAATATTCCCTCGAAAAATCATCATCCAAATAATCGAAAGGAAAGCTTACACCAATTATTTGAAAAATGAGCCTTCAAGGCATGTCCAAGAAGTACAACCACAAGGAATACTTCACCACACAGGATATTAAAAAAAGAAAAATGGCTTGATTGGCATGACATTTCCAAAACAAGGAGAAACACTGACAGGAAACTCATTCTCTGAGTGGTAACATCCATTTACACAAGGGAAGTATCAGCAGGTTCATGGAAACAAGATTTTCGCAAATTGGGCAGAGCAACTTGGGAGGGGAAGCAAAAACGACCCGGTGGCTAGGTTTGCAACAGTCAGCACTCTGAGATAACCAAGCCATGCGACAGGTTCACACAATTAGGGTGTGAAAGAGAGAAGACATGGAAGCGTCTTTTCCCTGCTCCTCATGTTCCACCTCATTTCTGTCGTTATTCACGTCTGTGCGCAGGTTGCTATGCTGTCCAACCCCGGTAAGGCTGGGCAGCAGCAGCAGCGGTTTTCCGAGCCTGCCCAGAACCCTAGAAAAAAACTGTGGTTTGCAGAGCAGCCTGGAACTGCCCCTGCGACCCACCTTGCCTTGTTCAGACAACACAGTAACCCGCATGCAGTGCAGCTAATCATGGAACCCCGGTGGCATGCGACGGATTGCACAGGGTGGAAAGAGAAGCCATTCCCCATCACATGAGCATGACTAATAAGAAATGAGCATGCTCAGCTGGCAGAGAAAGTGGAGGGTTGAGAAGGGTGGGTGGAGTAGAAAACTAGAGGGCAAGATGAATTGGAATATCCTGGGAAAGATCATGGCCAGCTGGCTGCACTCTCTACCAAAACATTTTGTTGCAAGCATCCCTTTTATCTGTTCTAAACCTGTTAATTAACTTTGAAGGAGGAATGCACACTGACACACTAATTATATATAAGCTTCCCCTAGAAGTTATTATAGGGAATAATGTCTAATTTTATTCATTTATATATCATCTTGCCCTTCCCAGGGCAACTTATGGCAAATTAACAAAGCCAATGAATAACATTCTGCTACAAAATATTAACATTATTTGATTAATAATAATAGTAGCACACATTTTGGTGCCAACCCAAGCCAACATCAGATTTAATTTCAATTGTTGTGAACTGCTGAGACAGCTTCAGCTATTGGGCAGTACAGAAATGAAATAATCAACTAAATAAATATCTTCATCCAAATGTTTTGGTAATTTTCTTCTATATTCTACACCAGAATAGCAGATTATCACAATCTTAACCCAGGACTTTATACAAAATTATTTTACAGGAAGTTTAGACCACAGAAAAGTATTTCAGTAAAAACCTACATCTCTTGCTAATTTTATTGCAAGAGAAAGGATGCCTGGCAGTTTTGTATAATTTAGAATTCTCTTGTAATTCCATCTACCTCTTTCCTTTGATGCCAAAGATATTTTGTTCTGGAAAGTTTCAGGCACAGGAGAAATGGGTTGGGGGGAATAAGTCGTGTATGTGTGACTGAAAAATCTAAATGGAGAATACACGGCTTCCTTTTGTTCTTTTGTCACGGTGGGCCATGTTTCATTTTGGGACATAATTTTCAAGTGAGTCACACACAAAGCAACCAACCTCTTCATGAGTGAATTAAGTTGTCATTATAGAGTAATATTTCTTGTCCAAATTTAAACAAAGAGGATAGAAGAAATCTTCACAAGATCTGGAGTGCGTAACTGCATGTCAGTTTAGTTGTTTGGGCTTTCCATTTTGAAGGTTTTAATAAATTTGGAAAAATAGGGCTCTTGCCTCCTCAACAGTTTAAAACCCTTGGCTTGAGTCCAAAGAGGTACTTAAGTCTACCCAGGGGCTCAGAAATACCTTTCTTTTCTTTTCTTTTCTTTTCTTTTCTTTTCTTTTCTTTTCTTTTCTTTTGTCGGAGTGCCTGCTCCCCACACTTTTCCTTTTCCCTTTAGAATGGCAGATTCCCACCCCAACTCACATCATACAACATACAACTTTATTTCCCCCACTCCTTCTCCTCCTTCTCTTCTTGTTCATCATCATCACCGTCATCATCTACTGTTTATCTTAAACACGAACAAGAAAGGACCCCTGAATTGACCCAGATACAATTAAGTGCAGTGCCCCCTTGTGAATAAATGTTATTATGACACTATCCACCCAAACAATGCAATTGATGTTCTGACATGGCTATGGGCATTCCAAAGCCCCAGCAGCTGCAGTTCAGCAGCGCACTTTGTTTGTTTACCCAGTCAGGGATTTGCTAGCAAAAGCCTGTCCCAGAGCAGTCTTCCCCAACCTGGTGCCTTGCAGATGTATTGGACTACAGCTCCCATCTTCCCCAGTCAGCATAATGAGAGTTAACATTCAACACAGCTCGAGGCACAAGGTTGACATAGGTGTGCTTCCCACTTGTTACAGTCATCTCGCACCCACAGTCTTCCTCTTATTTTGCTTCGAAATAAGCGAATGCAAAGCAGGGCCTCCTTTGTTGCAGCACCCATTTTCTGGAATTTGTTCCTCTAGGGAATTGGACTAGTTGTCTCCTTTCCTCGCTTTCGCCTTACCAGGATGTTTACAGGGTTTTAATACAGTGTGTTTTATACCCCTAACATTTGGGTTTAGTCTGATTTTATTGAACAACTGTTCGATTGTACATTGCTTAGAATACTTAGGCTATGGGTTGGATTTGATTTTAAAATATATAACTAGAAATATGAAACGAATCAATAATTTTAAAAATGCATACCAAATACTTGATGTAGCCCATGAAGCATTTTAAAATACATTTTTGCCTCTACAACAAGCCCCAGATTTGGGTATTTCTGTTTTTCTTATGTTCCAGGTATACTTTATGAAAAAAATAAATGCTGGCATATGTTGCATATTCAGCTGTGAGTTATATTGAATCGAACCTGGTGTCTGATGCAGAATACATTAAAAATCTACAGGAAGCAGGTAATTGGAATGAAAAATTAATCCTCCATCAGCCTTTGGTTGCTCTTCCCACAGCAAGTGTAATATTCCCCTCAGAGGTTTTCATCAGCATAAATATTTCACTTTAATTTGTCAGAAATCATTGACTTTTGAATAGCATTTACATTTCAACATGACTGATGTTTCGTTTGTACCTGGAGTTGTATTTTTTAATCACAATGGTTGCAGTTCTGGATAATCAAGCATACAAAGTCCATTCAAGCCACTTGCAATTATTCAGGCTTATTAAGTACAATACTTAATGCAACATGTTTCTTAAAGACACGGGTCATTAAATAATACTTTTAATATGATGCCTCATTTGTAGGAACAATTCAACTTAATTAAATTTGCTTCCATCTGCTTTTGCATATTTCCTCCTTTACTTGTTTCAGACCTGTCAATAGAGTACTAATAATGGCAAATGTGTGAGAGAGAGAGCTTTAAAGCATGTCCTTATGTATTGCTTAGGATTCATATAATCTTGATAGGTAGTTTCAATTCGTTCCGTAATGATACAGATCCTGCTGATTCCAGAAATACCGAGTGATTAATACTTGTGAAGCACTTTTCAACACATAAAATTGCTTTATTTCGTGTATCCTGGCAAAGCCGCCTTGTGCCTTTTGCTATGCCTATTTTGGTGACTAGAAGACGAAGCTGAGAGATAGGAGCCACTGAAGCACCCCCCCCCCAAGCTTTGGCATGATGCCAGCTAACAATGAATCCTAATTAATGGATAATCAATCGAGCCTAGCAAGGGTTCCTAGATGCACTTTTTCCCTTGGATTTTTAGCATGGATCTGATGGAGAGGAAGCCGACTGCATTTAGCATGGCTGCTGCCCCACAAACGTTCAAGCAGAAGCTATGGGGACTTCCCAGCATATCATGTTTTTTTTGCTTTAAGATTATAGCACAGCTGATGATATATTTATTTCATTTTTATACAGCCCAATAGTTGGGGGTCTCTGGGTGGTTAATAAAAGTTAAAATTAAACAAACGTGAACATTGATTTAAAAGAATAAAACCATAACAGCAATTGCAATTGCTGTGATTAAGCATAGAAGCTGAATTAGACACCTGCTTTCAACCCACAAACTTTACTTATATATTTCCAAATAACCAGATACTCTCTCCCTCTCTCACTACCCTACCCCTAACCCTACCTCACAGAGTGGTTGTTGCAAGGATGAAATGGAGCTGTGGGAGCCACCTTGGGTTTGCACAAGCAGAAAACAGTGTGATATAAATGCAATGTGATCTTAATAAATAATGGATTGGATTCTGTAATTTAAAGCCATTTGTAGCAAATGCTTCATCATAGTTTTCCTCATTATTTTTTCCCATTCCCCTCCCCTCAAAGTGTATAAATACACACTATTTTGTACTGCAGCATGAAATTAATATCAATGATTTTAAATAGTTTTTAAAATAGCAAGAAGGCAGCTTCCTCCTTTAGTGACAATACTTGCCCAATGTTCCCTTTTCACATCATAAGGATAAGGAGAGGGTGTTACATGTTGTCTGTTATGGTGGGCTATTATTCTTCTGTTAAAGGTTATTTGCTGAAATTTCTCAACTGCAGATCCATTCAGTGACAAGGCAACCAGAAGAGCCAACCGGGCAAATACCTCCATTTCACAGAGGTAAGTGAAAATACTTTCATATCTACAGTCAACAAAACGGGAGGGGCAAATATCTCCCTGTCTGCTTCAGAAAAGATGGGCTAGTGTAAACAGTCCCACTGAGGATTTCCACAATTTGGAGGGCTCACTTTTCCCAAGAGGCCTTCATTTATGTAAGAACACATCTTAGTTCCCCCGGCAGGGTAGTGATGGCCACCGATCTGGATGGCTTTAAAAGGGGATTGGGGAGATTTGCAAAGGAGGCGGCCACCAGTGGCTAATAGTCTTGCTGGCCATGGGCTCCCTCCTTCACCAGAGGTGGCTTGCCCCCATACACCAGTTGCTGAGGCGCTTGGGCAGGCGGAGGTCTTGCACCCATCCTGCTTGAGGGATCCTGGTTTGTTTTGGGAAAATTCAGATAAATCCTGGCAGAAAAGGGTTGCTTCTCTGTGCCTTTGTGTTATAAAGTCAAACCTGCACCCCTTTCTCAGAAGGCACCAGCGTTCCAAGCCAGCTCACCGCTTAGTGCTGCTGTTACTGTAAGAAGATGGGATTCTTAACTGGCCTGAGAAGCTAACACTATTAGTGAGGAAATACCTGTGTTCTCATCAGCTGCAGAAAAACTGAAACAATGGTGTCCATTTGTTTCTGAATGAACCCACTTAAGCATCTAGTCCCACAGAGGCAAGCGCCTGAGCAGTGTAGCTGCCGAACCAGATTTCCTGAATGGTTCCTCCATGAGACACATTTGCATGTTTGAACAGGATCCAAACGGCAAAGAGCTCTCTACTCAACTGACAGGTCAATAAAGCAATCAGTCATGTTTTCCTTACTATAGTTGCCAGTATTTCTGATCGGTTTAGAACATTATGTCATGCCTAAAAGACATCAGGATGCTATTGTACTAAGATTATCCAGCAACATAACACTCTGCATTGGTGTATGTGGCTAGCAGATTATACACGTGTCTGTCCATGGACTGTGATTTATTTATTTATTATTTTTTATTTATTAAAACATTTCTATGCCGCCCCTTGCAGAAGCCTCGGGGCGGCTCACAACATCGAATAAAATACACAATAAATTAAAACAATAACAATTAAAATATATACAGTAGAATAAAATAAGCCGCCCTGGCTTATTTTGTAGTTGGTGGTGGGTACCACTGCCCAGTTTCATGCAGTCATAAGTAACTGCAGGGGTCCTGGGTGATCTTGCAATGAAACTGCTGTGGTCCAAGGCAAGAGGAATCTCTCCTGACTGAACCTGGTTTCCCTTGTTGCAGCTTCCATCGAGGCTTCCCGACATTTGCCACCATGTGAATAAAATCCTGGGTTAGATGGACCTTTACTGTGCTCCAGCATGGCTTTCTTATTTTTTTTATGAGACTTCTCCAAGCACTGATGAAAAGAAAATCCATCACTGCTTCAGACCTTCTGCATAATTTTATCAAGCATTTTTGATAAGAAAGAAAGAAAAGTGACATGCAGTAAAAAGTTCAGAGACTTGGGTAATCCTATTATTAGACAGGTATCCACAGCAGAACCCCTAACTGCTTTTCATGAGGGAAATATGTGCTCTGTTTTGTTAGTATTGGTTATTGTGCCTTCTGGCTGTTGCCAGCAAATGTTAATAATCCAGGAACCAGTAGGAGACTCCCCACTAAGCGGAATAATTGAGCCATCAGCAGTGAAGTTAGAGGATGGGGTCAGACCAAACTCGTTATTTGTTTTGTTTCAAACATGTCTATCCTGCTTTTTTGCAAAGGTATGGAACAAAGCAGCTCCCAACAAAAAATAACTGTAAAAATACTTCACAATTAAACAGCATTCCTATTTGAATTGGAAATTACATCTAACAAAACAGCAATAACTAAAAGAAAAAGATGCAAGTGGAAAATAAAGAGAATTCAGCTTGCAGAACTAAAAGGAAAGCAAAAGCATCTAGTTCATGAGGCTCAGTGGGCTTAAGCAAGTCTTAACTGGACTTGGCACCTTGAAGACCAGAGCTTTGGAAGGCCTTCCATAGTGCTGATGCCACCACTGAGAAGACCCTGCTGTTAGTGGTTATCTGCCCAACTTCAGTAAGTAGAGACATAAAAATCAGAGCATCAAATGATAGATAAAATATACAGTGGGATATATATGAGCGTATGCATATGTTGAACTGTGATGTTATGATTCCCAGCAATTTCAACATGTTTTATCCCTGGATGCCTCCTGTCGCCCACAAGCTACCTGGATAAGAGTTGCCATCCTTTCCAGACTGGAGCTGCATGAGTCTCCTTGCTGTTTCTCTCCTGTCATTGCACCCACATCCTTGAAACTTGAATGTTTGTTTGTTTTTTCCCCTGCATTCAAAAGGCCAACCTACCTAGTGTTACTTTTTCCTTCTCAAAACAAACAACAGCAGCAAAAGAAGTTCTTCCAAGCTCATTTTGATTTTTGACACCAAGCACTACTTTGCTGTAGGGAATGCAAATCTGATGAAATAAAAGAGATTTCTGAGTATAGATTTGCTTCCTTGGTCGTTGATTTGACTATCTTTGCAACCCTATCAACGAGTTTGCACCTTTCCCAGAAGACAGCCCATGAAGGACCACTGTGGTGCATTGCTGGTTGTTTTTTTCCCAGTCCACCTTACAAAGTATCTTCAGCACCCTTTTAGCAACAATTACACCTTTTTATCAGAGAGCGTTCCTGATCTGTGATACCGGCAGTGCCCCTTAATCTATTATTTTCTTGGATTTAGACGCATACCCTTCCATTACTTCTGGATCAGTTGGTGTGAAGGGCCCACCATGTTTTCTAATGGAGGAATTTCCATCCTTCACAGGGTGTCTAGCGACTCCCTGTTACAGGATGTGGTGCCCTCGGAATGCACATTTGAAAGGAGATTGAGATGCACATCCTGCAGTCAGGATACCTTAGATCCATTCTGAGTCCACCCCAACCCTACTGAGTCTTGATTAACCTTGAAATGGGGCTACCTGCTAGTTGTGTTCTGTTCAAAGACCTTCCTTTTTATTTTTGAAAGAAAGGCTTTCCTCTTTGAGTGATTTTAGTGAACTTTGGCTGATGGGCTTTATTGCTCTTCTTATGGTTTTAGCATTCTGGTTCTCACCACTGTCTTGTTTTAAATTGTAATGGTTTAGTGTTTTATTACATCTGGATTGTATTTTTATTGATTTTTTAAAAATCTATATTGTATTTCTTCACTACTAAACTTTTTGGAAAGGCAAAAGGTGAAAGCCAGTGCAGAATAGTGGTTCGAGAGTTGGACTGGCACTCCAGAAACCTGGGTTCTTATCCCCAAACAGCCATCTCTAAACAGACAAAGTCTAGAGGTGACCTTGCACCAGTCACTAACTCTCACCCTGCCTGTGAGGAGAACCTTCTAAGCCACTTGGGTTCCTTACAAGAGGAAGAAAGGTGGGACATAAATAGACAGGGCTTTTTTTGTCACAGAACGCACCGGAACGGTGTTCCGGCACCTTTTTTGCAATGGATTTTACGAAGTGATTTTTTTTGAAGGGGCGTAGCAGATCAGCAGCTAACATCATTAACATAGTGCCTGCAGGCTGCTATTGTGCCTGCTGATAGTGAGAGAGATCGCTGCTCAGCTTGGGATTGGTGTGTGGGCTTACTGCTGGCGGGGACGTGAGTTCCGGCACCTTTTTTTTTTTTTTACAAAAAAAGCACTGCAAATAGAATATAATAATAAAAAGAATTAATAGTTTGTTTGCAGCTGGGAAGAAGAAGTGGCTTGAGAGAATATCCATTCCACTAGCAGGGCAGTCCTCCATTTTGCCAGCCCTGATAAAGGGGAAATGACATCTCTAAGCTTGCGCAGCAGCAATGCTTCCCGTAAGGCTTCAGGAGGTTGGACCTTTTCCCAAGGTCACGAATGCAAGGTTCAAATCAAGCAGGGGTTGTGTATAAGGCTGATATAAACAAAATGCAAAGCATTAAATAATTATTCTGGACGAAGGGAACAGAAAACACATTTACTAACTCTCTCTCTCCCCCTCTCCCTCCCTCCCCACACACACAGAGTATCAGCTTTTATCTCCAAGGAACCCAAGACAGCTTGCATAATCAGCCTCCACCTCTCCATTTTGTCCTCATAGCAACCCTGTAAGTGAGGTAAGGCATTTCACATGCCTTATATAATGCTAACCCTTACAACACCCTGTAAGATAAGTCCATATTATCCCCCATATTGCAGATGGAGGGGTTTAGGTTGAGAGAGGGTGAGGATGTTGACACATCACACCAGCCCACCTGGGCAATAAGTGGGTTGGTTGTTCTGCAAACAACCTGCAGTGTACCCACCAGACACCGGTGCTGACTGTGGGTTGTTTGCCTCCTCCCTTCCCCCTTGCTCTTCCCATGGGTATTCCACAGGCCAGCACAGGGGGACTGATTTCTCTCCTCTCCACCACCACAATTGTAAGCTGAGTTTGGCTCACCAGGGCTTTCCCCCATTGGCCCATTTTCCACAGCCAGGTATCCTTGTTTCGGCAGTCACTGACATGTTGCCAATGCAAGGGGCAGGTACTCTTGGGGCATGTTCCAAGGTCAGGCAGAGTTGGTCTCATCAGACGGAGAGGAGCCTTGGGAACCGGAATTCTCAGACGGTGAAATGGAAGAAGCAGTGGGGTTTATCTCAAGGGCACCATCCCCAGGAGTTCAGGTGGACGTTGAGAGTCTTCAGGATTTACAGCGGCAGGGAAGGGGTGTGGGAGAAGACCTCCTGCGGCTAGCCAAGCCTGGGACAATGCTTGACCCCATGATGCGGTGGCAGGAGGGACGGGCCAACCAATAGAAGGGCAACAGACTGAGAAGAGGCTTGCCCATATCCAAAAGGGCCCTCCCAGAGGGAGGGGGCTCAAGGGTACTCACAAAGAGGATACTCAGAAGTAGCTGCTAGATTGGGATCAAGCTGTCACGAGCCAGGTGCCCCCCAGCCTCCACACTTCCAAAACACAGGCCGCTCTTCAGCAAAAGCAATTTATGCTCCAATGAAATTCCAGGAAGCACAACCAACAAGGAATGAGTTTCTGAGAGAGGCCGTCAGTGGCTGTCAAAATGGGGGTCACGAAAGCCAGCTGGCATTCCCGACCTCCCCTGAAAATGCCTCTTCAAAGCGAGGCAGAAACAGCTCAGCACTGCAGCAGAGAGAGGTCCATGGGTCACTGTTGCCCTCCCCAGGCGCCATTTTGGAACTTGTTGGACATGCAGCTCTGGTGGGCACTCAGCTTCTTTGCTGCTCTTGCCAGCTCCTGGAACCCACGGTGGAGCTGCTGGCTCAGATCTGGATGACACGCAACAGCCCATGGTAAGTGCTACAACCCTGAATACAAATCATGGGCTGTCCAGGTGTCTGATCACCCTCCAACAAGCCACCCTGCAGGAATTGTGCAGGTTTGCATGGCACAAGAACCCATCTTGGGGTTGCCAGTGAAGATCAAGTCAGTGGCTTGTCTGAAGCTTCCCATAGCAGCAGTGAGTTCTGAGCCAGGTTTGCAGCGGAGACCCTCAGCCACTATTTAAAAGCCTTTATGGAATCAACTGATCCATCTCCTTGTGCTGGAATGTCAGAAAATATTCCTGATGCCATCTTACGTGTTGTGGAAAAAGTGTGTGTCTTTTGCATAAAAGAGCTGGTACAATGAAGAAGATGCCTAAATGCTTTTTGCTGGATTTGCAGAAAGCCTTCAAGCGCTGCCAATTTAGGGGCACTGCAGTCTCATCCTACACCGGTTTATTTTGACAGGGGCTTGGTTAGAAAAAGATGTGTGGAATCAGTGCTGTGCCTTCCATCAACAACATGACAAGCAGCATGTCAACCGATGTCAGTGCGTGATACTGAATATTATTTATTAATTACATTTATATACTGCCCCATAGCCCAAAAACATAAACAATCAACATAAAACCACAGAAGCATAAAACAAGAATTAAAACTATAAAATCCAATATACAGGCATAAAATCCAATGATATAATATACAAGACGTGAGAACATAATGACATAATAAGCAAGCAGCAAGAATAACATAATAGAACTAGAGCAACTACTAAAAATAGGAGTTGAACAGAAAAATGACTTGCCCTGGTGGTGGAAGCTAAGTAGTAAGGGTACCAGATGCTCTTCCTTGGGAAGATGCTCTTCCTTGGGAGCCTTTTGGCTCTGGCCTCTTGGCAGAGCAGCAGAGGCACGGGCTGGGAGAGAGCGCGGAGTGGCCAGGGGACTGGCGAAGGCAAGGTAGGGGCTGGGCAGAGGGGCAGAGGGACAGGAGCAGCGGAGGGGAAGGGTGTCGTCCCTTGTCTGCGTCCCTTAGCTGTGGTCCAGGCTGCCCTGGGACTCCCTTCCCTGGGAGGCTGAGGGGTTTTTTGTTTGTTTTATTGTTTTTTTAATTGCTTTGTTTTTCTTTGTTTTTCCTCCAATTTAAATTTGATTTTACTCTTGCGCGCGTGTGTGGGTTTTGTCTGGGAGAACTGGGTGAATGAGGGGAACTGCAGGACAGACAAGGCGGGGGACTGAGGTAGGGTCTCAGAAGGGCTCCCGATGGCAGATCAGGAGATGGCCTTGGCGGGAGACACGGGTGTTGCTGTCCGCTGCGACAGCCGTGACAAGTTTGCAAGTTAGGTCTTCGCTTGTTAATGTCAGCACTTTGAATTGGGTCTGGGTGAAAACAATCAGCCGGTGCAGCTGATGGAGGGTGCTGAATCTAGGATGTTTCCAGATGTCCCCAGGCACACATGATCCAAGGGACTTATGCCTTAATGGGTTTTCTTCTGGTATAAAAGATGGAAGATGTCGTGGGAAAATATAGGAGAGCTGCAGGTGAAAGAGAGCTGCATCTGGAGCCTTCTCTCTGCCCCACCTGAGAAATCCCGTAAAGCAGACCAGGCACAATCAAAGCTTAATCTGGAAGCACCCATTTTGTGCTAGTGCCCCCACCTCCCAATGCAATGAACTACTATCTCCCTCACTCCCAGGCAGGTTGAAGAATGCTGCCCTACAGGAATGGAGAAAGAGTTGCTGTAAAGTAAATGCAGCATTCATGCGTACTGCTGCAACAGAAGATAATCTATACCAGAGGTTTTCACCCTTTCCACAGCTGGAAACAAAAAGCAACATACACCTAACACAGTATTCCGTGTGTTCGTTTCCTAACACAATACCAAAGAAAGAGAGAATGAGAGAGAGAGAGAGAAATTCTCCAAGACAACCAGAAACCAAGCAACAAAAAATGCCAACAAAAGAAACAAATACTGAAATCAGCACAGAGTGGCTCCCACCAAGCCCTCCCCAGCCTCCCTGGTGGTACCAGTGCACAACCCACAATTGTGATGCCAAGGAAGGAAGAGGTGGTGGAGCACAGTCAGCTCGCATGCCGGTTCATGGCAAGCGAGATGTGCACCCCCCCCACCCCCACGAAATCTCCTGCAGACCAGCACTTGTTCCCAGCCCGGTGGTAGAAAATCACTGATCTATACCACTTTGATTTTGGGGGTTATGCTGACTGCTTTCCCGGTTAGCAAACTCCACACTGGCACAGCTTGTAAAGGTTTTGAAAAGTAAAGCTGCCACCTTCATCCCACCTTTGGACAGTCTAATGTGTCACCACGCTCAGAATACTGAGTATCATTCCGGCTGTGGCACCTAAAAGAAGGTTATCGCAGGACTGGAAAAAGTGCAGAAAAGGGCAGCCAACATGATCAAAGGGCTGGGGCAGCTCCCCTGGGAGGAAAAGTGACAGCAACTGAGATTGCTGGGCTAGAAAAAAGGGAAGCAGGGAGAGACAAGATAGAGGCACGCGGGTTTATGTGCTGTTTGCTGGTGGATAGCAAGACGCGTCTCTTCCACCTCCCATAATAGTAGGAGCTGATTAGTGGGAGACTCAGGACAAATAAAAGAAAATATTTCTTCTCATAGCACGTATTTAAACTATGGTTATCACTTCTATGAGATGGCGTGATAACTACCAAGTTAGAATATTTTCAAAGGGGGACTGGAAAAATTCATGGAGAAAAGGCTATCAGTGGCCTAGTCCTGCCTCCAGGTTCAGAGAAACTACACCCATGCACACCAGTTGCTGGGGAACGTGGGCAGGAGGGTGCTCTTGTGGTCATATCCTGTTTGTAGGAACCCGTGGGCAGCTGGTTGACCTCTGTGTGGACAGAATGCCCTTGGTCGGTTCCTTTCTTACCTCAGTGCCCCCACTTGACCTCAGATTCATATTCGCTCATTCAGATTTCCATATAACAAATGGAAAGATTTTTTTATCTTCTGTAAGCCGTCCTGAGGTTTTTCGCAAAGGACGGCATAGAAATGTTAAAATTAAAATTAAATTAAATTAATGGAGGGGCTTTTTGTGCCTTTGAAATCTGCATTTTGAATTAAGTGCATGTCCTTTGAAAGGGAAGTTAACGGTTTTTTAATGGTATCCTTGCCCATCTGTATGGCAGAACTCTCAATGGATTTTGTGTGCACCTATGAATAAAATCTTATTTATACTTCAGGAAGTTAATTTTGGCTCAGCAAGGTGTCCTGAAGACAGGAAACATGACGCAGAAGATGATCCAATTCATTATGACCTGGACAGATGCCCCCTGACTGAAATGCAAATGTGAACAGGCAGACCTCTTAATTAGAGGAAACTGACTAAAATATTTGAAAAGATTAAAAACTTTGATACTTGAGTTATACTGGCAAGTTTAGAAGCCATGTCATTTCCAAGACCCTTATTAAAAAATCATGAGAATGGTGCCACATTGATCCAATCAAAATGAGCACATCGAGTTGTAAAACTATTCCATTTTAGAAGATGGGCTTTGAAATTTTGTTGTCAAATTATACTCACAAATAGAAAATATGATAGACAAATTATGATTTTAGGAAATAGGTCATCATGACTGAAGAGTTTCTTGCTTACATTTGGGGAGAAATCATTCAGGATACATCCTATGTATGAAGCTACCTGTATCATCCAAGGAAGTAAGGACATTTTGTACCCATAAAGATGTGCAATGTATTATTATTATGTTAGCCAGCAAGAGAGGGACAGATTTATATTACCTTGCTTAATAATCTGGAAAGATTATAATGGCATACGAAATTTTCCTCTACCCATGTACTCTTCTTGCATAATTGTTGGTGAGGCATTCACTTTGCATATAATAACGTGAATCATGTGAAAAATGACCAGCTACCCAAACATTATTTTAACCATGTCCTTATTGTACAATTGAAAAGTGTTCCCTTGATTGCTAGTTGCAATAAGAATATGCTATATAAAACAGCTATTGCTGAAATAGGCTGGCATTTTCAATGGCTTGCTGTAAAGATCAGGAGACAGTAAGAAGACCTGCAAGAACTTTGCCAGTAATCTGGAAACCTTCCAAGGAGGGAAGGAAGCTGGACTCTTATTCCAGACCAGCCAATTTCCCCCTCCTCTGGTTGTCTCTTCCAGTCTGGGTCCCTGTTTCTTGGTCGAGCTGCAGATAGTCTTGGTTGCAGTGCTGAGGTTCACCAGGCTATTTGTCTGGGGGATGTTTACACCCATATTGAGGGTGCTTTGTCTGGGGCAGCTCCAGATTTCATGGGCTCCAGGACAACCATGGGACTCCCCCAAGACATCTTTGGCCACCACACAGGTAGCAAGGCACACTCCGGATCTGGCACATCTTGGCTGCATGTGGAGATAGTGATTCGAGGGGGAGGAGCTTCGAATCACTCCCTTTTCCATGTCGAATCACTACTTGTTAAGACTTGCTCACAGGCAGTGAGCTTCCCTAATAGCATTTTCCCTCTCTGCAAGGGTGGGGGACCTATTGAGATGGTCTGTCCCTGGAGATTAGCAGGTCTGGGTGGCTCCTAAGAAGGCCCTTGAGGGGCTTCCAGCAGATGTGGCTGGTGGTTCTGTCAAATCCCTGACTGATCTCTGGAAAATAAAGGTGACTAGGCCAGCCTTCTTCAACCTTGTGTCTTCCAGACACATTTGGAGCACAATGCCCAGAATTCCCATTCAACGGCCCTGCTGGATGGGAATTCTGGGAGCTGTGGTCCAAATGCCTCTGAGGGCCACCAGGTTGGTGAAGGCTGACCTAGTGGTTAACGTAATCGCTCCTCCATGCCTTTTCCGTATGGCTCCACAGCCATCAGCCGAGAGCATTTTGCCCTGGAGCTGAAAGTAATGAAACAAATTCATAGCTCTGTGCGTGGCAGGGTGGGCCCTGGGAGACGTTACCAGCCTTTTAGGGACCTAAGCTGTAACAACCTCTCTTAAGCTGTTTAAGTGGCTAATATTTGGTTTCACATTTTTAGTGAAATCTGGTGGTGGCTTTGCTATTATTTATATTTTATATGGTGCTTCATTGTATTCTATTTATTTATTTATTTAAAACATTTCTATGCCGCCCCATCGCAACAAAGCCTTGGGACGACTCACAACGCATAAATAAATACAGAAGTAATAAAATAAATAAGTACTAAATTATACAATAAATTACACCCCCCCCAGTGCATTCTCGGCAAAAAAAAAAAACACACCCTAGTTAATAAATAATTAACAGTTAAAATAAGTTTTAAATAAAAAGGTCTTAGCCTGGCGCTGAAAAACAACGACGGCGCCAGGCGGACCTCTCTGGGGAGCGCATTCCATAGATGGGGCGCCACTGCAGAGAAATTACTGTGCACCACCTAGAGAGCTTCGAGCATTGGACAGAACAGAACTAAAATTATTATTAATAAAGACAGCAATAGTGCTCTGCAGGAAAGTTCTCATCATCTTCTGCATTTCCAGGGGCACAGAACACATTGCATCAAGTGTGCTTTGTAAAAAGTATGTTTAACTTTCTTTCTCAGGGAAGAGCAGCTGTGAGGATCCCAATCTGGATTGGCAGGGAAGGGTTTTTAGCATTTCCTCTCCATGTAGATTTCCTGCTGAAAATTCCCTTCTCCCCAGTGGTATTTTCCTTCCAAAAAATTTGTGTGCAGTAAATAACACCTTTGGTTGCAAACTCAGCAGTGGAGGCTATTTAACAGGAAATTGACACAAGGAAGAAAGAATTAAACCCCTTTTTTCTGCATGCCATGGTCCCAATCTGGATCAGGGGCCATACAGCTGCTTTTCCCTGAAAAAGAACAGTAAGTGGTAAATTCTGCCCACTGCTCCTGCCGCGCTCTCTCTTACGCACACATTACATGCTTAATGTAATGTGTATGGTATACCGTATATACAAAAGTAGATAAAATACAGTGGATACAAGGCAGTGTGGTGTAGTGGTTAAGGACTGGGACTGGTCGTTATGTAGGGCAATCTCAGGGGACATTGTCTCTCTTTTATGCAGTAGAGGTAGTCACACTCCATTGGAGGGCATTAAAGAGCAGGCCTTACCATGCAGCCAGGTGAGGCAGCTTCAGGTCTCGGTTGGCATGATTACAGGTATATGGGAGCAGCAGGCAATGCTTCTGAATGGCACAGCAGGGCTTTTTGAAGTGCCGGCCCTCGCAACATTTTGGGTTCTCCTTCAGGCAGCACAATGTTATTATTTAATGTATTGTTGTTTTGCCTCAGGTGCCAAAATAATTTGACAAACCTTGGGTAGGTTCTATCTAGGCTGCAAAACATTTCACAACAGTCCCTGGTAACAGGACAGTCCTTCTGTCTGTGAACGGTCACACAAATAGAGTGGGGGCATTTCACATCTTTAAAAAGAAGTCTGTACTTCCACTCCTTCTTTTATATCTCATAAAAACTCATGGAAGAGAAGTAACTTGGTCATTTCCTCAAAGACCCCGCTGCAAGTGCTTAGCAGTGAGCCCATAATGCCACAGACGCAGAAGACACTTTTTGTAGGAACCATGGTGGGATACATCCATTTAAACTGGCACTCAGAGTGAGGAATAAGAGAGTTAAAGGACATTAAGGTTTTAAAGAGCTTTTGTTAAATGGACATAACTGTTTGTGTGAATGTGTCCCCTATCCCTATGTAACGGCGGAAAGGTGTGGCTGGGATGTAATGTAAAAAAGGAGAAGAAAGAACAAAATGCTCATATTATGACAGCATGGTGCCTGGGTTCACACACCACAATATGTAACCCTGCTTGATGTCCCTGATACAACTTTTTTTTTCCTGGATGTGACAGAGAGACAATTAAGTGGCTGGATGGAGTCACTGGGGCAGTGGGTGTGGGCTTGGGTGGACTCCAGGGGATGGCGGAGCACAAGAGAGCCTGGAGGAATGCTGTCCATGGGGTTGTGATGGGTCAAGCACAACTTTGCGACTAAACAAAACAAATACTAGTGTGTTTTCCACCCATCTCACTCAGTCCTCCCACTGTTGCATGTATCCCATCAGCCACCACACCTGAAATTTGATCCTTCATTGGACAGTAATCCAGTGCTGCCACTCTATCCAGCGGATTCTGTGATATTTGCATACCAGAACTGTGGAAACCAAGATGCTGGGTTTCGACAATCAGAGAAACCATGGTGAAGCATGGCAACCATAGAACAGACCATTGTTTCTTATCATGGTTTCTAAAACTGCACTATGTTGAAATACCCCAACTGGGTTCAGACAACATGGAAGGCCATCCTGTGCAGGAAACCACCATGGCTTTTTGTCTTGTGTGCCCCCACCCAATACGTGATAACTGCTAGAGAAACTTCTCAAGTAAAGTCCCTGCGAATTAGAGATGTTTTCTTTGTTTTGATGATGAACACCTTGACTCAGAGACACTGTACCCTACATTCAGCAGGGTATGCATTTATTATACTTATTAATTAGATTTATTATTCATTTGTAATGCTGGTATACCACTGAATATAATAAAATCCCTAAATGGGCTTTACTTATAGTTTCTCCTTTAGTTCTTTCCATCCATTAAATAATAATAATAGTCATAGTATCGCACTGAAGTTATTTACAGCAGCTATGAATGCAACTGTTTCTGACAAAGCTTTCTTAATTGTGTCACATAGAGGCTGCTTTGGCATTGAAAGGATGCATTCGAAAATACTCACAAAATATCTCAGTTGGCCTCAGTGTTCTTAACCCAGGGATTAATTTGATCCTATGGCAGTAATGCACTAAATTAGAACCCACACCAGACTGATGACTGTTACAAGAAAAAGAACTTGCATTGATTGACAATGACATCACTCCACTCTGGATCAAAATTATTGCTTCTAGCTTCACTTTACAGCCAGTTTCCTTCCTCCAACTGTCAGTATTGTTCCTTTATGAACTATCTACATCATTTACAATCCATCAATAGAAATGTAATAATGAAAGCACAACCTTGCTTTTCAGCAAATGCTGCTATTTTCCTTTAATTGCACCTTTTGTAACTGTGCTGTTGGTTTAATTTTCAAACTTATTTATTGAATGTATTTGCCTGAGCTTTTACTATCAAACTACTATAGCTCCCTATTGAACTAGACTTATCAGTTGCTTGTATATTAAATGTAAATGCCAGCTTTTAGTCCATAAAGGCTTACAAGATTATGTTGCCTGGGTGTTTCTTGGAAAAGAGATGGAGAGGAGGAGGAGGAAAGAAGAAGAATGAAGACAATAAAGAACAGCAGTGATAAACTAGTGACCACTTGACAATAAGTGAACATCAATTTGAAACTTGAGGTGTGGGAAATCAATGAGGGTGATCTGGAGAAATAATGGGTGACCCCTATTTCACCACTACCGGGAACAGAGGAAGTTATATTGATTCAGTTCATTGGTCCACCTGGCTCAGTCCTGGCAACAGCACACTGAAGCTGGAAGGTGGAATGTGTGACTGTCCAGATGTTGTTAGACTCCAACTCCCATCATCGCTCACTATTGGCTAGGGCGGATGGAGTTGCAGTCCAACAACATCTGGAGGACCACACGTCCTCCATCCCTACTCTAAAGGGAACATTTTTCGTGTCTCAGGTGGCTTTCACTATGTTGGATTATGCATTTGCTCAATTTGTGAATGTTCCTATGGTAAGAGATAGGTTTAAATCACAATGCATTCATTGTTTCTGGAAACAGTCTAGACAGAGTAACCTTGTACTTTAGTGAGAAATCTCCTTTAAAAATCTATTAGCCTCCTTGCTTTTAAGGTTCTGTGAAAGTGAACTGGTTGCCATTGTAAGCAAAAAACAAAACCCAAACACAGACTAGGACCACCTTCAGTTATAGATGTGACTTTTACACATATTTAATTCATCCTCGATTAATTCAGAGACATAAAAGACAGGAAAAGTACTGTGTGGGATCAGCTAAAATCTATCTAGTCCAGAATCACAGCAATGAACCAAAGGCTCACATAGAATTGTTCCATTTATCCATAGAGCAGTTCCTGTATAGTGCAAAGTGTTAATAAAGTACAAGGCTGATGGCAGTAAATCAAGGCAGTCATTTCTCAATTACTACTCAAGGTAGTTAACTTCCTTCCCAAGGCTTACACATCAGTTTTGCCAAGTCTGGCCTAAGCTTAGGTTGAACACTTAGGACTGCAGTTCTTCCATGACCCTGTTTTAGAGAGGATCTGTTAGAAACACTCTTGACGTTCCTTCAGAAAAGAAAAATATTTCAAGCAGCAGAGTTCTTTTTGAAACTTTATTGCAATAAAGGGAGTTGGAGAGCTTCCTTTCCCTTGCCAGCTCACCAAGCACATGTTCACATCCCATTTTTATGCCCTGTCCCCTGCCACTCCGTCCCTCCTCTTCTTCCCCTCATTGGCCAGCGTACGGGAAGGTTACAAATCTTTTCCGTCCACCAATCTGTGCCACTCTAATACCTGTTCTTCCCTCCCAGGTGAATTATAATGAGCTTATTTCCTATGCAGGCTATGTTTGTTAATCGTCACGAGGTCCTTAAGCAAGTATCCTGCTACCTTGTCTACCTGGCAGTTCCCTCCTGCTATCTGATCTCAGCCCCCTCCTCCTTTTGGCTAAGGAATTTCTTTGTTACATTTTTACTCCTCCTGTTTCCTTGTTTCAAATCATCCTTTCATCACTATCAAGATCCATTCTTTTACATCCTGTAGCCAGCTCTCTCTCCTGACCACTCCCAGCGCTTGATGTTAATTACTTTATGATCCTGTAAGTCTGCTGGCCAATACGGCTGGTCATCTGTGATCTGCTGTAGTCATGATTTATGCTATTGTCTCAGTCACCGTCTGTGAATTTAGGATAAAAAATGTTCGTCCTGCAGAGCAACACGTAAGGTGCACACCTGTACGCATTTCTAAAGAGGGAGAGATTCAGTAAATACTAAAAGCACAAAGAGATGGAGTTTTGTCATGTGTTCTTACATTATCTTGGAGCTGGTGGTATGTGCAGCTCTGAGGCAAGATGAACAACCCGTGACTGGTCACCACTGCAATTCTAGCTCTGTGGAAACTGGGTTTGGGTTATGATGAAAAACAGCTGTGGCAATCCTCCAGTGTGGTTCAGGGCCTCTCACAATATTTATTTATTCTTAAATGTGTAGACTGCGCCTATAGCCCTGTTACGGCCTCTGGATAGTGCGCATTTCCATTAAAATAGCCCACACCAAAAAATACTACAATGCAACAATATGGGCAGGTATAGCAGCTTAGAACAGCAATGGAAAATTCACAATATATATCCTGGAGAATACAACAGTCTCCACCTGGCACCAAAACCAGCCCAAGACGCTTGCAGTGGATGGTATATAAAAGCTTTTAATAAATGAATAAATAACACACTGGTAATGAAAGCACCAGGCAGACTTCTTTCGGGGGCCTTTGGGGTAGTGTAGGAAAAAACATCATCAGGGCAGTTTCCCTAAGGGCTGGGCCAAGGCAATGACATTCTCACTCCCCAGTTCGACACGCAGAAGCCACCCGGCCTGGCAGGTGAATGTTACTTCTGCACAGTGATGGGACAGCGCCCTCCGCAGAATTTGAGGGTGAAAGGTTACTTTAATGGGTACAGGGCAGACTGCATGGTCCATGCAGCATGTCCTCCAACACCTCACTCTGTGCTCCAAACCCACAGCACCTTTTGCCTCACTCTGTCTATTCAAAGGACTGACTCTCTGGGGACTAAGATGCTATTTTGAACCCCTTCTGTGGGAAGTGTAGTTTGTTATTACACCTGTTAACACTGAACACCGTGATGACAACTTAACTCCAAACTGGGTTTTGAATATTTCTGATGTTTAAATCACGGAGGCAGTAGCTGGTAACAGCTGTGTTGTAAAACTGCCAAGTACTGCCAGCAGAACGTAATGCTTGGGATTTTTTTTTCTTTTTCTTTCAGGTACTGTCCTGACGTAGTCCATCTTCATCATCAGGTATTAAATCACATCAGATAGTAACAATACATCAGGTGGAAAATCACTGCTTTATTCACTGCCAACCTCGGAAGCAGGTTGCCCATTTTACCTTAAGGAGTCCAAATGGGCTGGGAAGTGTGGCATTGGGACTCCTCCTCTTGAACTCTTTATGCACTTTCAGGTTGTACTGGGTGCAATCCCATGCATATTATATGGTTTTTTTCTTTCTAGGCCTGCATAAGATTGTGTCCTAAGGAGGGAAAGACAGAATAGTTGCACAATGCCATGGGTTGCCCTCCAACTGGGAATGTCCTCTTGATTTGTGCATGGCAAATAAAAAATCCAGACCTATAAGGGAATGTGAAGAAGCAGGGAAATGGCCTGAGTACGCTGTAGAGTCAACCTTCCCACACCTTCTTTGAACAACTGGGCACTTAGCCATGAAGTCATTAAGTTAGATATACAGCCATTGCTGGCAGATTTGTGTAACAAAATCTGCCAAAATCTAGCAATACACAGGCTGGATTTTTAGGGATCTTTGTGACTCATTTAAGAGTTGTCCTTGTTTCTCAGCTGCAGGCTGCTTTCTGCAAGTTGTGAGCAAGGGCTCCATCCCGTGCAAGACACAAAGAACTATACCTGACCTTCTAATCTGTGCCGCAAGATGCAAGCAAAACCCCATTACCTTACTAGTGAAGACTGTGATTTATGGTTTTAAAAATGCTGCCTGTGTGAGTTAGATCATCCCTTCTTTCACTGTTTCAGAGCTCCTCTGACCTCTCTGCATACATATCCACCAACCAGATTAGCTCAAAACCATGTGGTCCATTATAACAGGGCACAGGCAACTGGATCCAGTGGTGTTTTGTGGAATTAGTTACAGCATTTGAGATGGTGTAGATGAAACCCCGTGAATTTCTATATAAATTCCCTGTAATGTTCTGCAGCTGATGCTGGCATAGCTGCAGTTACTTCCTCTTCAGCTAAATACACATATATTATTGTCAATTAAAGATACTATTTTGAGCTACAGACACAGCTTGCTTCTGCAAGACTGAAGAAAAATGCGGAGAATTAAATGTGACTGCAGGACAATTTCCCAATGCTCTGTATTCTGCAAGCTATATGAATATGATCGAGTTCATCTGGATATTGTGTGAGAGGATGGTCATACTCTGATTAATTCATTTAAATTATCCTTGAAGTTTTAATTTGCCTCTTCCTACAACCAGAGTGGTTGAGGGTAAGGAATAATAGCAAACAGACAGTAATTATTCCACATTAAGGGTATGATTATATGCCTATAATAGATATTACATGATATACTGATGCAGGGTGAGTTGATTAAAGAATCTTGGTGGAATACATTCAGGAACACAGAACAAGGTTTGCTCTGCATATTCCCACACTTTAGCCACCCTGATGAATTATTGAAACATTTCTCATAGGCAATGCAATGCAATGCAATGCAATGCATGTTTAAATGGTGGGAAATCTTTCAACTCCCAGCATGCCCAGATCGCTTCCTTAAAAATGCAAAAATGACAGATACTTGTGCCAGTCCTTTAGCATTATCATCTTTATTAGGACTATTGCAAATTTTCCCAAAAGTAATGAGCCAAGATTATTCAGATCCTAAACTCATTGCCCTAGGAGCAAATCCTACAGCATACAGGAGTGATGGGGGCTTTCTTCTAAGTAAACCTACACGGATTCAACCCACTTTATCTCGCTTTCTGTGCCAAGTCAAGACTTTTTTATTTAGTATCTGTTTTAGACTGGATTATTGGTTTGCTGCTGGTTTATTGTATTGTTTATGCTTTTATTGGTCATATTGTGTTTATTTTCCTCCCGTTTCCTATATGTATGGTTGTAATTATACCAGGTGTGCCAAAAATGTATACACATTTTAAGAGATGTTATCTATGTATTACTTTTTGAATCTGAATTGAATCACGGTAGCAATGTGTAGTATGATGTTTGCTCAAAAGATGGTGGTACATCAGGAAGAAACTGAAGCGGTATGTGCAGTAATACAAGTGGACACTTTGGTCAACGTTGCTCAAGCAGTAGTTCACCGTAATCAGAAGCACCTGGATGCTGATGGTAGCCACTTTGAGCACCCCTTGTAATTGCAGAAGTCAAACGTGACTAGTATTATTACAATTTTAATAGTTTTTCCTTTCTTAAAATGTGCATACATTTTGGCACCCTCTGTAGTATTGTAGTTTTATTATCTTCTATGGTTTGTTTGTCATCATTTATTTTATCTGTATTTTAAATATATTTATATTGTACTGTGAGCCACCCAGAGAGCCTTTGGCTACAGGGCAGCATACACATGCGATAAAGGAATAAATAAGCCATCAAACTCAAATATGGTTTCAAATAAGGAGGACTAATCCATTCCGCCTCGGCCCCAGCCCGCAGGCCCCACGGCCAGGAGCACTGGGGGTTGAACTCCAGGAGGCCTGGGCCCAAGCCCCCGAGCCGGCTCGAAGACGGGAGCGGGCAGCCCAGCCGTGGGCCACGCCGCATCAGGCGCGCTTGGGGAGGCCCGAGAGAAGGGCGAGGCCGGCGCGAAGGGGCGCCGGCGCCTGCCGCGGAAATGCCCCTCGGTTTCCCGAGAAGATACCAGCCCTTCCACGGCCTGCCTCTGCTCGCGGGGCACGGCTGCGACCAGGGCGCCAGCGGAAGGGGCGCTCCGCGGACACGCCAGCTCGGAAGGGCGCAGCCTGCGAAGGCCTACAACTCCCAGCAGGCCTCGCTCCGCGGGGCAGGGGCCTGCTGGGAGTTGTAGGCTTTTCCGAGCTGAACTTTCTCCGAGAGGCCGCGGAAAGGGCAGCGGGAGGGCGGGCGGCTCGGGGAGCGGCCTCCAGCTCCGCCCCGGCCGCTTCCCGGGGCAACGCCGCGACGCTCGGGCAGGCGGACATGGCGGCCAAGGAGAAGGACAAGGCGAGGGAGAAAGAGCCGGAAAGTATCTCCGCGCAGGTAGGAGGCCGCCGGCCAGCCCGATCTGGCAGCCGGCCTCGGTGCCCCCTCCCCAGGCCGGGCCCGCGACCCCGCCCCGAGCGCTCCTTCCTCGCCTCACGCCGGCTGCACGGCCGTCGCAAGCCGCCCGGCCTTCCCAAGCAGCCGGTCCCGGGCAGCTCAGTGGGTTTACTGGCGAGTAGCTAAGGAAGGTCCGCACGCGTCGTTTGGCTGCCGCCCTTCGGGGAACCTCGTGCACTGGGTGGCCTCGGCTGCCATTTCCCAAAAGGATGTCGTCTTTTCTTTCTGAAGAGTTCGAGGCTCCAATATCTCATGTAAAACACCTATCAATTTATTAAAATATAACATTTGATTAAATAACAATCATGTTAGCAGTTTATTTATTTTAAATACATCCCGCCGTTTGGATGATCAAAACTCAAGGCAGCTTACATAATTCTCCTCTCTGTCTTATCTTCACAACAACCCTGTAAGGTAGGTTGGACTGAGGTTCTATGCGTGGACCAAAGTCACCCAGTTAACTCTGTGGCTGAGTGAGGACTACAGCCCAGATCACTTGAGTCCCAGCCCTGGACTCTTAACCCCTACACTACACTGGCCCAGGTTAACTGGACATTAACATAGGGCCGTGATCCTGTATACATTTACCTGAATTCGGTGGGACTTGTTAGTAAGAAACAGGCTAGGGTTGTTTGTAGGATCCAACAAGCCACTGTGGATTATAACAACATATGGTAGCTGGAGTGTGTTTATGTTGTCATTTTTTTCCACAGTGGCCACCAAGATGCCCAGTGAAAACCCCACAAATAGAGCATGGACGCAACAGCATCTTCCTTTTAACTGGTATTCAGGATCCTCTGATATTAGGGATAATATATAGCTGCCATGAGTAGGCTGATGGGGAACTGCTTATATGACACTAAAGAGTGTTGAAAGTGTATCAGACATGGTTCCATCTTGTAATCTTTGTGACAGCCCTGTGAAGTACGTTTCTTTTTATTTTTTTATTTATATGCCACCTTTTTCCTCTTACAAAGAACTCAAGGTGGCTTGCACTGTCCTCCATTTTATCCTTACAACAGTGCTGCAAGGTAGGCTAGGCAACGAGTTGTTATGCTGACATTGTAGATGAAATGGCTGAGTTTGACGGAGACATTTGCGTAAGGCCACTTTGTGGTAGTGGCAAGACTTGAATCTAGGACCTCATGAAGTGTAGCATATTAACATGATCCTTAGCAAAACTGGCTAATTAATGTAACCATGTAATTATCACATGGTTTCCCCCATCACTTACTTGCTTTGTGGGTGAAAGTTTACATCATTGCATTCTATGTGGGGATGAGCTTCAGCTTTTAATTCTGACTGTTGTGAAGCTATTAAAGCAATGGCTTCTATCAGTTAAAAGAATAAAAAGTATAGCTTGGATTAGTGGGTTGCTGTCATTTTTCAAAATAGGGTGCCTATATCGTAATAGCTGCCCAGAAGCTATTCAACATGATATTGCCTCAACACGGTATCATGTTCAACAGAAAAGGTTCCAAGAATTATGGTTTGCCATTCAACTGCTAGGGACTCAGGAAACCTATTAGCAAAAGGATGACAATTATAGAGGTATTTATTAATTTACATAAAACATATTTATATACTGGTTTTTCATCTCTAAAGGAGCTCGTTGGATGATTTACAGAATTGACAATCTAATTAAAAGAAGTTTAAATACTCCCTGGCTTTATAACAAGTCAACAAAACAAGCACACAAGCTGATAGAAATTTAAGCAAAGTAAGAGGCTGCTGGAATAAAAAGGTTATAATCACCTGCCTAAAATCATCAATGAGTGTATTTGTATAGTGTTTAATAACACAGCAGCCGGGAACTTCATTTAAGTAAGTGCATGGAGCTCCATGTGCAGTGATGTAAGAAAGTTGACAGAGGAAGGATGGATTGTCCAGTCTTTCCTTCACCAGCTCACCTGGTTTCTGCACTAGCTGCAGAAGAAGGCTTTCTCTTCATAACCAGCATGGAAAATGCAGGACACCAGCTTCTTCAGATGCTAGCAATTTTTACTAGCAACTAGGCTAGCAACTTTTATTGATTTATGTGTAAGGCCAAAATACAACTTAAAATTCACTCTCTCATTCACACTTTTTTCAGGTTTATCCAAACATCCAGCAGAAATAGAAAAGCAATTTCCCTTATCTGACTCCTTTCTGTTGTTATTATATTTCACCACTTCCTGAAGAGACAAGTATTCTTGCCTGTGATTCTTCCTGACTGATCCACCTTCACTTTTACTTCGCTTTCCTTCTTGATGTATTTTGTCTGATTGTAAAGCTACAGGCACAGCCTGTTTAATTCCAAATTTTTCTTGTGCCTAGTGATTTTAGCTGTTTTGTAAATAGATGCTTACATTCATATCTTTAAAGGAAGACAGTTTAGCTTCAGGTTTCAGTCCTATGAACCCTTAATTGAGATTAAGTCCCACTGAGCTCTCACAAACTGACTTATGAGTAAATGCACATAGAAGCAGACTTTCAGACTTCTGAATCATGGTATTTATGGCTGCAATCCTACACAGTATTCTATGGTAGTAAAATAACATACTAGATCACACTGTGCACCTGCAAACAAAATACGATCGAAAACATGGTCTTTAATCAGGTCAATAATCCATCAGGGATTTCTTGATTAGTTTGGGCAGTTTTTAACAAAAATGTAACTGTTAAAACATACTGGTGTATAATTAGACAGAAACATGGTGTGCTTTCTTATACTGAGTCAGATCGCTGGTCTGTCTAGTGAGGGAAATAAGCCACAGTGTCTAATTTCCCCTGCTGTGTGTGCTGGTAACATGCTGGAGCTTCTCCCTTAATTGCTCTTGCTGGCACAGCTTGCCTTGTCATGCAAACCTAGGGTGGGTGGCTTGTTACCATGGTAACAAGCCATGGAGAATTTATAGGCTGTAGCAGAGTCGTAAAGTGGTACATACATGTGTCCGGCAAAATAAGCCACCACCGTGGCTTATTTCCCTCCTGTGATCATGTGCATGGAGTTATTCTCAGTACTATTTGGAGAACCTTGGACTTTCTGCATGTAAGACATGTTGAGTTGCAGCTCTTCCCATAATGCTTTGCAACGCATATTATAGCCATTTAGCAACTGGCAATATATAACTTAGATTCATTTCGCTTGCTTTCAACATTTTTAATCCTAATCTATTCACCAGCTTCAGATGTGTCTCTTGGGTGTTTCCTCCTTTCTTGGTGTGCATGAATTTTATGCAAAAAATGCAGTCTTAATTGTGCTAGTACCTGCTTTTTAAAATTGATTTATGATCAAATTCATTTCCACCATTTTTTTCTCACAAGGTCATAGACTGGTTTCCAGTGGTGTCCCATTGGTTCCAGACATCCACCAATATAATGGGGTGGGGGACCATTTTCAGATAGTACCCCTGCAGCATCTCCCACACTGTTCCAAAGGGTCTCTTCCACAGCGTATTGAGGCAGCTGCAGATCCTAAAAATCTTCCCCTTCCATGTTCTGCTGATGGATGCCTTCCGTTGGTAGAAGGAGACCAACTACATACCATCTGTGAAATGTAGGCATGATGTTTAACATTAAATGTGAAAACATTTTAGCATCTGTCAGAGGATCATTCTTTTCATTGTCCCCTTCTGTGATCACTGGTGAATCTGACAATATCCGGAAAAAGCCCTATCATTTTTACACAAGCTTATATTTTTCATACTCCTCTGTTTCTGGACTGCGGTAAAAGTAACAAGGTGGGACAAAGCATGAGTGTTTGTGTTAATGAAAATACTACTACGAATCCCAGTACCAGTGTCCATAAGGCTACTGCAGAATCCAGAGAGGTGCATTTTGGTGAAACTTGAAAAGCATAAATACAAGAGGACTTTATTACTAACACCTTTAGATGAGCAGGGACAATTATGTCATTTACTGTATCCATCCCTCAGATGCCCCTGTTCCTTCTGAGCTAATATTCCCAGCAACTAGGTTGAGTGTTTTTTTCTGCAGCTGGGAAAAAAAGCTTCTAGAAAATCCATATGGTGCTGTTCTTTCATCCTTTTTCATGTAATCTCTGGTCTCTCTATGCTAACCATTACACTGTCCTTTGCCAGCTCACTGCCACGATGACCCCCAGCTGTCAATTTTGTGCTAGACCCCCGTTTTCAGTAGATTGAGTGGACTTTGAAGGAACTGTATCTGAGTCTACACAGCACAGGGCAATGGGGTCTATCATCTGGGACAGAATTTCTGAACACTAGCTAGAGAGGATGTGGTAGCATTTTAAGTGGGAAATGGAGCATTAAAGCACATTAATATATACATGGGACTTCAGCGTGTTAGCAAATGGGTAATATTGTAAGTGTTAGTGGCTTAGCATGATGTGCGAACTTGCTTCATGTCTTCTCAAATATGACCAGCATTCCCCTACAGCTATGCATTGTAGAGGGGGATTGGTAATGATGGGGAAGCAATTTTTCAAGTAGTTGTCTGCTGTTCATTATTTTCTTATTGAGGAAAGCTTGACAGGCTTCTGAGGGTCCCCAGGGTTCCTAAGAGCAGTATTCTAGTTAAACCAGAAATATACTGGTGGCTTCCTTTAACAAAAAGTTAGGAAACTATCATTTAAAGAAAGTATTAGAAATGACAGCAGGAAGTTATGCTGCTATATATATTTTTAAAGCACAGTCTTGAGAAGCTTTCAGGTCAGAACATTTATTTAAAGCCCAGAGACAGATACAAATAATGTACAATCAACTTTGTTAATAAAATAAAAGTACTGTACAGCAAACACTGGGCATGAAGGGTTAACAGTCAATCAAGTTGCCTAAAGTGCAATACTTCAGGTTGTGCAAGGATTAATAGTGCAATTTATTTGGACTTAGTTAAGGGAAGTGCTTGCATTTTCTTGCATTCAGATCCTTTTATCATAGATGCAATAGGTCAACACCTTAGATTCTCATCAGGATTTGGAACTGTGATCTAGAAAAATGCAATTTGTGGTTATAGTACAAAAGCTGACTCTGTTAGGAAAAGTCTGTGAATTTAAATGCTTATTTTTGGTAAACCTCAAAGGTTTTATTGAAAAAATAATTGCAAGGAATCACATAAAAGTAGGAAAATAAAACATCTCCATTAATGGCATATCTGCTCTTTTTCCTGGATTCTCTGTAATCTGCCACATCTCTGATATGCCTGCTATAAGTTCCTGTCTTCTGTTTGCACCATGCAGTTCCATTCCCTAACCTTGGTTTGGAGGTTTCTAGTATTAGCATATAAACTTCTGTAGATTGTGTCCCGCTCCAAATGGCCTTTCCATGTGTAATTCACCTTACAGCAAACACTTTGATCTCCAGAAGCAGCCATCATATCTTTCAGTATGACTATTGCTAAGTTCTACCCTGTTCTACCCCATTTTGGTGACTAGAAATATTTTTACCGTCATCACCAAGGGATAGATGGTCTCAATTCAAGTCTTCTGCAGTTTCTGTCAGCTTTCTCCCAGAATGAAGTTTAAAAGCTACTCAGACACTCTTTCGCTGTTGAGTACCAATAGTCCAAGGGGGATGTTAATATAAGCAAACCATTTTTTGAAACACATCAGAACGCAGAAAGCAGCCAGGAAGCTAAATTGTTAAGTGACATGGGTGTGGAAAAGTTATTACTGAAAAAGTTTGGATAAATTTTCAAGTAACGGTCTTCATTATTGAAATTCTTGAGCCAGTAACATTGCCTGAACCACCTTTTTC
Organism: Varanus komodoensis; assembly: GCF_004798865.1. NCBI lineage: Eukaryota > Metazoa > Chordata > Lepidosauria > Squamata > Varanidae > Varanus > Varanus komodoensis. The sequence continues at coordinate 13,225,392 of NW_025335317.1, forward strand.
AGAAAGGGTTGCTGAAAACTAATTCAACTGGGCTAATGAGCAAAATAAAAATAAGTATGTATCTGAAGCTACATAAACCTGTGAATTCTTTAAAGTGAAACTGTTTACATTATAATGAAAGGCTCCTTTTTTAGCAGTAATTGGATAAAACACATTATGGATTGGAAACTGGTTACAGAACAGGAAGCAGAGACTTGGGACATTATTATTACTACTACACCATCATATTCACATTACATGTAGATCCTGATTTTTTTCCTTTTGTGAGAAACCAAGGTGGCTTACATAGTTGTTCTCCTCATTAGAACCCTTCAGGTAGGTTAGGGTGAGAGTCAGTGATTGGTCCAAAGCCACCCAGAGGGTTTCATAGCTAAGTGGGCCCTGGAAATGGTACCTCCTCAGTCCCAGCCCAACACTAACCGCTGCACTGCACTGTCACTCAGACGGTTATCACAGTGGGAGGCAATAAGCAGTTGAGCTCCCAAACTGTATAGGGATCATACTGCTGCTTGGGACTATACCAGGACTTGTGTATTGCTGATTCGGACTGGTGATATTTGTTTATGAATGATCAGGTGGAGAAGTAAGATAACCAGTTTTGCAGACGATACCAACTTATTCAGGGCAGTGGTAACTCAGGCTCCTAAACTATCCTTCCAAACTGAGTAAAAGGTGGAACAAAATTGTAAATGAAATTCAAATGAAAAGTAACATGCATTAGGGGAATAAGTCCCAGCTTCTCTGGTATAATTGGTGGAATCTGATAAACCAGGAAAGAGATCTTGGGTTGTGGTGAATAGCTTAATCTTGCAAACAATACTGTGTGGTTGTAGGCAAATCCCATGGCATGGATTGTTAGGAAAGAGACTGAAAAATAGGACAGCCTGTATACATCAGGGGTAAGCTTCATTTGCAATACTGTGAATAATTTTTGTCCATCTTAGAAATATTACTGTAGGACTGGTGAAGGTAAGAAAAGAGCAATTGAAAAGATCAAGAGGCTGGAGCTTGGAATAGGAAAATATTTGGGACTTGTTGTTTTTGAAAAATATAACATATGAATATGATAGTTTATTAAAATCATGCATAAAGTAGATAGGGAAAGAGCTTGCTCCATTTCTCTTCATGTTAGAACCGAGGGGCATCCAGTGAAATTGATGGATCATATACTCAGCATAGGCCTATATATAAAAGCTTTTTGTGCAAAGCTTAGCCTGGACTGGTCAAGTTGTGGCCCTCCAGATGTTTTGGTTTACAGCTGCTCATAGCCACTCACCATTGGCAATGTTTGTTAAGGCTGATGGAAGTCGTAACTCCCAAGATGTTTGGGGTTACAAATTGCTTAACCTGACTTAGGCTGTAATCCTATATCACCCTACCTGGGAGTAAGTCGTATTACAAGCAATGGGACTTACTCTTGAGGAGATGTGTGTAGAATTGAACTGTTGGTTAACCTGTGCCCCAAGATATGGTGATGGCCACAAGCTTAAGCAACTTTCAAGGGGGAACCTGACAATTTCATTGCAGAAAGAATAATTATAATCATAGCGTTGGAAGGTCATCTAGTCTAACCCCCTAATCAGTGCAGTAATCTACAGCATTCTTGACAGAAGGCTTCTGTTTAAATTCCTCCAGTAATGGAGAGTCTTTTACTTCCTAAAGCAGATTATTCCATTGTCAAACAGCTCTTACCGTTGAGAAGTTTCTTCTAGTGTTTAGGTGACTTCTGCATCCTTACATTTTCCACCCACTGGTTTCATTTCTTTGGAGTGATGGAGAACAAGGTCTCCTCCCTCTAATACATGAAATTCCTTCAGATATTTATATGCATGATAGATAAGTCATACCTCCATGCCCCTGAATTTTAATTCCTGGACTGGGAAAACAAATGATGAGGAAAGCTTTTTCCTTCATGCATTTCTTGTGGGCTTCCTGGAAGTATCTGACCAATCTCTGCTGGATAAAAACTGGCACTGCGTCTGAGCCAGCAGAATTTAATAACACTTTCCACTAGTTTGTCTAGGACAGATGTTAGACAAAGTATACTTTCATTTAAAATGTTCCTGTCAAGGGGACTAAAAACTCATAATCCAAAATGTGGTAGTTGCTTTGATCCAGCAGTCACTTATAAACCTAGGACATCACCACAGACATTATTTGTTTGTTTGTTTGTTTAAAACTTTTATATGCTGTCCCTTATGCATGGCATCTCAGGAGGGTTGAGAAATAAATGGAATTTTTTGTGAATGGAAGAGATGGGTTTTAAAATTTGAGTGTACATGGATCTCTGAACTGGGGAAACCATCTATAACAGAAATTCACTAGAGGTAATGGTTTTTGGATTTATATCCAGTGTTAAGAATTTGGCTTTTCACCTTTTTGTTGTTAATTAGATATGAATTAGTAATAGCTATACCAGTACAACTTAGGTTGTATGTATACATTTCTAATTGAAAATTCATGCAGTTCTGCAGAGTCATTTACAAAGAAGGTCTTCTTTTCTTTTATAATTGCTTGTAATTCTAAAGGGAAGGGGAGAAATGTCTTCCTCGTCATATTGACTTTGTCTTGTAGGACATGGCATTTCTATTTTGAGTGGAACTATAAATCAGCACAGCTATTCTTGGTAAGCTTCCTTGTTTAAGAAACAGAACAGTTCAAAAATAGATGCTTTTGAATTTTAGCTACCTGGTGATAACATGGATAATTTGAGGCTTTCAACAATAAATGTATATTTAGGAACAGTGAACCTGTTTGCTGTTATACTATTTCAATTATATGCAGAGGCACATTTTGGGTTTAATATAGCTTTTATAACTATGAAAGTTACATAAAAATAATTGATTTGGAATCTAGCACATAAACACCACTTTGAGACTATGATAATAGGTGACATAAATGAAAGAATAAGCAAGCAAGCAAACAAACAAACCAAACAAACAAACCATTGGTTCCTTTTGAAGAGAGATCAGTTTCCTCCTTGCTGAATTGTTCTAGGAGGATTTGATGGATCTGTGCATTTAAATATTGTCTGTAAGGACATTAAGAACTCTGAACGGAGTTCACAGCAAGTATTTTTGGAGGGGAAATTAATTCCTGAAGTTGTAGGTAAAGTTTACATTTTTCTTAAGGGAAGTGCACATTATTATTTTAATTAATTACAATATATATGTGATTTATGAATAGATACTTATATATTTCTATATTACATTATAGAGCCCAGACTCAGCAAGACATTGTAACAGCTCTCGCCTTTGGGAGAAAAGAAAAGGTGGAGGAAAATAGGAAATAAGGGAAAAGAGCTTCTAGGAGTTAAGTAGGTTGCTGCCCTAGCATCGGTAAAGAAACTTCTGCATGTTCAGTGTTGTTCTCTTTTTTCATTACAGTCTTGGTGAGCTTCCTGAATGCGTACTAAGGACCACCAGTAGTACCAACATAGTATAATTCTCATTGGTTTAGACTTTCAGACCTTGATTTATACATACTGTAGGGACTGAGATCTTTTTTCTGTTGAGAACCTCATGCATTCCAGAGTAATTTGCTGAAGCCATATGCTGATGGTGGATGAAGCCAAAATATATGTAGTCACCCCTTCTCCCATTTTCCTTCCTGTGCGATGGACCACTAAGTGACGGACGGATCACTTTTCACACAAAGCAGATTGCTTGCTGAGAGCTTCTGAAATTAGGTCAATGAACACATGTAATCAGATTGAAGATTGCTTGTGTCCCCAGTCTGCAGATCATGGACCTCTGGTCTAGAAAAAACTGAAATTTCTGTACTGCAATATTGCATTCTGTGAAAAAATGCTTCATTCACAAATGTAAGACAAATTAATTTTCACTTATCTGCCTATTATGCCTGCTGTCTCAAATCTGCTAAATTGGGGTTGGCACCAGCCATTGTTTCTCTTTATGCACTGATTAAGAGAGATCCTTAAGATGAAACATGTGTTCTGTGTGTGTGAATGCTATTGTAACATATTTTCTTGCTACAGGAAGAAGACAAAATGGAACAAGATGAAGTGCCAATGGCTTGGAACTTTCTTTCCTTTACTCAGGTGTCCATTCTTTTGGAACAAGATATAGCAGGAGTTCAAAAGTAAATCTGTTGAATTTATCCTTAAACATAGATAGACATTACTCTTGCTAGTTCCCTCCGTTGAAATAATGGGCTACATACTTACATAAAATCTTACCAGAGTCTTTTTGAAATACATACAAAGAGAAACCTGCCCTTATTTAGAATCCTTTGAACCCGTGCAGAATCACTGCACTGTCTTTCTTGTGTTGAATTGTCACTGTTAGGGAATGTATCTGATGTTTTTCCCCATGTGGGTTTATTTAGGAGGACTGTACAAAATTAAACTGAGTTAATTAATGTTCTTAATTTATATCCTGCCCTTCCAAAGCTCAGGGCATCCTACAACATGGCAATAGTACAATAATTAATTAAAACTTGTCTCTACTAAATTAAGCCTGAATCTGTGGTGTAGTGCTTACTTTGCCATGTTCCCAAGAAGCATGTGGTAATGCTTTGAGTCAGGTCACCAGATCAGAGATCACAGAATTTGTCTGTTTAATCTACTCTTTTACAAGTAGTGTTATAGTTACTTAAGTGTTCCAGTGTGGTTTTATGCTCCAGTTTTGGGTAATCACCATTTTTAACCACAGAAGTTTGGAAGAGTTTCTTAATTTGAAAGAACGTTTGACATCTTTGAAAGAAGCTGTGTTATTGGATTATTACGTCTCAGGATTTTGGTGGGCTAAAGCATTAGAATTCACACCTGTGCAAATTGGAGGATTTCTGACTCTGTTAAATTTGCTGTTGGAGAACCTTGACAGTAAGTTTTGTTTGATTTTCTACTTTAAGACTTCACTTGAGCATTTATAAAGTCATTACTTTTTTATTGAAATAAATACTATTTCAAAGTTGTTTTTATTTCTGAGTGTCCCATACTTCCATGGGTTGTTCATTTTATTCTAGTTAGAACTTACTACCCACAATTACTTACAGGACATTATTCAGTGGATTGAAGAGAAACCTGAGAGCCACTGCTTTAAATGCAGTGTTCTGTAGGGTTGGCCACCATTTCCTGTTGTTAAAAACTTTCTGCATGCCCTTTTACTATTTAGCTATAGATTGTTTTATCATCTTTTTCTTTGAAAGTTGATCTACAAGGTATAAATCATTTGCTTTATATGTGGGTCAGATAATGGCCACAATCCAAAATTCTTTCTGATGTGGAAACTGATTTTCTCACATTCATTTTTCTTACTTGAGAATAGCCATGATTTAAGTGAAGAAGTTAAGGATGTTGTTAAATCTTTCCTGTTGAAATGAGTTGGAATTTAGCTACATCATATCCTTTGTGAGAGGACTAACCTGCCATATTAGGAGTACTGATGACTTTTCAGAATCTGTTTCACACAGTTAATAGTTGGTGCTGACTGGTTTGTTGTTGTGTCTGAATTCACAGACAGTGGACATTTCATGGTTAGGCCCATCGCTCTATCTTAAGAAGTTGCTGCTCCAACAGAGACAGGAGTGAAGAACGTACAGGGTGGAATGCTGAGTAGATGGCAAGTGAAAACAAAAGAGAAACCATTATTCACTTGCTGTATGTCTGAAAGCTCACACCATGGTGTGGATTATAAATTATGGTTAGGACAGACTATAGTTTTAGGTTATATGACTTGTTATCCTCAGCATATATTCACAAACTAATTATGCCTTCACTGTTAGTAGAGCCTGAGTATTGCAATCTGGTTTTGCACATGTCAAAAATATTGTTTGGGCCAGAAGGATCCTAATAAAATGAAAACCACACAAAACTGAAGTCTTCCTACCCTTGACAAAGAGAGCTTGGCACCACATCATAGTGAAAACCGATAGCTCTGGAGTAGTTGGAAGATCATCCCACTCAAATATGAAGACATTTGCTACAGGGAACAGCATGGACCCTGAACATCTGCAAACAAAGTGGGGCTGAATAGCTGAAAGGGCTGCCACATTTTAGGGTTTATGATAGTTTTTATGCTCTCTAGAAAGCCAAATGGAACTATGGAAAGAAAGTAATAATCAGTTTGGTGTGCTTTTTTTTTTTTAAAGAACAAACCCTAGTTATATGGATATATAAAATTAGCCATATTTCTAAAATTATAATAGAACAATAAGGGAAGATGCATTGTAGATATAATCCATCACATTCTTATAATAACCTTACTAGCCACAAGAGGCTAGAACTTTCTTAATGGATAGAAGAAGTCACAGGATTTTGACATAACTCACAAGTTTGGACGGAGAGTTTTGGGAGTCTCCAGTTGCTCACTCCTGTTCTGTACACTGTAAGTAGTACAACCTATTCTAGAAGAACCTGTGTTTATATTTAAATTGATTTATTAAAATCCACAAATAAATGGATTTTTAAATAATATGCATTAATATTTCATTCAATTGAGAAAATTTCGGATGATTTTGCAGGCTTGATATAACATCTTCCAAGTCTTAAAAATAAGTGTGGTTAACTGTCTTTCTGGTTTGAACTGCAGCCCAGCATATGACACTGCAAGAAAACATCCAAGAACTTGGAAATGCGATGGCTGGAATCGGGCAGAGTCATTCAGATAGAAGTGGTGGATTCGAGTTCTTCACTGTGGACCAAGCCCACGCTATCATTAATTATTTGAAGATCAGGTATTCGTCTTAGACCTTTTTTCTAAAGAACCACTGGGATAGGCCATCAAACACCGTGTTCACACTCTGGCCACAGTTCTCACGAGGCAAAATTTGGAAAACTGATGCCAATATACTTCCCATCTATTCTTTGATTAAGGAGAGTTTGTATGTGCTGTATCCAGTGATTTTATGTACTGATTATATTGGGATTCCAACATTTGTGGTAGCAGGCCTCCTTGATGTTTGCAATTAAAAAACAAAAACCAGGAGAATCTCTAACAGCATCAATTATTGTAATTAGACAAACCTGCGCAAATAGGGCTTTAATTGAGCTGTCACTCGATTAAAGAAATCTTAACTAATGAATCATGTATTTATTATTATGTATTATTAACACTTATATATTACCTGATCTGCTGAGAAGCCATCAAGGCAGTGTGCAACCATTTCAAACAATAAAGCTCTCCAACAATAAATTATCAGAATTTTATCAGATTGATTAGTTGGTTAAATGTGCACATACATTATGTTACTAATCTTACTTTTTTTAATTGAATGATCCTTCTCGGGTGTTGCAGCCCTCTCTGCATGGCAAAATCCTATATTTAACTAGAGGGAAGTATTCGTCTTTAGTGTCTCCAAATAGGTACTATTCAGAGATTTCCCAGCATTGGTGTGTGGCCACTACATAACAATGTCTTGTCAAGTTGCAACAAAAGCAAAGGCTTCCCAGAATAGGATAACAACAGTGCTTCCCTGGCATTGGGAATGGTACTACTTTTCAACATGGAGGTTCCGATACACTATTAAGTGGAAAAGCACACCGAGTCTCTTTCTTTCAACCACGGGCTCGAAGAATGAATTGAATTGCTCAGTCAAGAAACCAGGATGAAAGCCAAGTAGAGAAATGAGGTACCTCCGACTCCATCAAGGAGGCCTCAGATGCAGAGAGGATGAGGGTTCAGCCTCAGCTTGTACCTTCTCCCCCCTCTGTGGGCTGCTTGTTTGCTTGCCAGTCTGCAGGAAATTCCTAGGGGGCTGATCCCCATCTAGTCCAGAGCTAGATGTCATTTGCAAAAGGGCGGGATCTTTACCACTCAGTCGCCAGGGTAGTAGAGCCACAGCATCTCTCATCCTGATATACCCCTCTCTATATCTCTAAAAGCAAGGTGTCTGGAGCTCCTAACAGGATCTTTCCGGTGCCTTTTATTTCCAGCTGGACCCACTGATTATACCTTACATGAGAGGCATTTAAAACTTTCTCTCCCCCTGCCCACACCTTTCTGACCCATGTTGGGTGATAGGGTCTAGGAACCACTATTTCAATTTCCCGCAGTGCCCTGAACTGAGAGTATTGGAGCATTATGGGGAGTTAAAACAGGGACTCCTGTATCCAGCTGCCTGAGGCTGAAAAGAATGCCAGAAAAAGTAGCAAGCCCTCAGGCATTGCCCAAAGGTGTCACATGCTAATACCAGGCTTTTGCACTCTGTATACATTTTCACTGATGGATGTGGAACCTTTTCTTTTCCTCAGAATAAATATTCAGTGTTCCAGTCTTACATCCATTTTTCTGATACAGGAAGGTTGTTGTTTTTTTTTTAAATATCTGCAAAATGTAATAAAAATGAGAAGTGCCTAAGTACGGTGGCTTAAACTATGCAGAAACTTTGATGATGTCTTTGAGTTTGGTAAAAGATGACAGTGTTGGTGGGTTGTGGTGGGGGGGTTTTTTGGCAGGGAGGCGTTCATCTTGTTTCCTGAAGCAAGCACAGGCATCATCATATCACTTGACATTTTCTTTCAGGAAACAGTTAAGCTAGGAAAGTATGTCAGCATTAATCACTTTCAGAACTTGCAAGGTGTTATAAAAAAAACCTTTGCTGTAACTTTGTTCACATCTGTAATCATTTGTCGTGTCATGCCAAAAATCTAATCATCAGGAACAGTAGAAACAAATGCCAAACGTATTCCATTGTGTCATTAAGAAAAGGAAATCTGTTCTGTTTAGGAGAAGAAATACACATGTTGCACAAGCTGCATAAGTGGATGGAAATTTGGCCAGATTGTGTTCAGTGGGAGCCAGGGCACTAATAAGGTTGCATATGCACTGACACACGTACACATAGGCAATCTCCTCCCGTCCCTAAGATACAAAGGCCTTCATCTAGCTACACAAGTACAGCATGTCTCGGGCTTGTGAGAATTGACCAGAGTTAAGCTCAGGCATTTCTGATGTGTTGCATTTTTAAAAACTTACCTGCGAGGATCATGTCAGGGAAGGAAAAAGAGAGGAGAGGATTTATCAGCTGTTAGGAACTCATTGAAATGAGGTCATCACATTCCGGATGTGAAAACCTTCAGGCCAACTTTCGTTATCTGGCTCCTCCCAAAAGGGGCATCCCTTTGTGCCCAGGGTGTTGCCCTTCAAAAAGAACTCCACACCCCAAATTTGTTGGACTTAGTTCAGTAAACTGAGTTTCTTGGAACGCCTTTTATTTTTCTGCTTCTTCATGTTCTCTTTGACATTTTTGTGTCTTCTGTGTCCTGGCAAACTATTTGGGACTCTGTTTGTCCATGCAATTAATGTTGCCTTACCATTGCATGTTCTAAAGAATGGATTGGGAAGAAACATTAGGATAATCATAACTAAATTTGCACCAAGATACTTGTATTCTATTCATGGAAGGCTGGATACTGAAAACACTTTCAAGATTTCTAGCTACAACTAATTAGTACTTGGTTGGTTGGTTGGTTATTGTAGTAGAAGTGGTTTCTTTCTGGCTGCAGAATTGCCATGGAGGCTTCTTTCAATCATATGAACTGTGTTTTGCCCAGAGATAGCAGCAATAAGGATCACACAAATTCACTGTGGCGACTACATTACTTTCATCAGTACCTTGAAGCGAGAGAGTTGTTCTCTAATTGGCTATGCTCCTGCTACAACCGCTTTTATATCCTCTGATGGCATAATGTTTTCATGTTGCTGTGGCTGAAACTGGTGTAACCTTTTTGGACACTTCATGCCAGCAGCAAATTATTAGGGGAATTTGTCCCCTACTAGTATCATAGGGGCTATGATAAAAACAAGCAAACATCTGTTCAGATAAGCATTTCTACTGTTTGATCATTGAGAAAAATCACATAGGCAATTATTTTTAAAACCAGTAAAAGTAAGGTATATTTAATGCACTTCCTTTCAGATTTCTCTTTTTTCTTTTTAACAATGTTCCCCCTATTTTTTTTTTTTTTTTGTCTTTGTCTGACAGCTTATTCCAACATTATACGCTATATGAGTATCTTTTCCACAGTCTCAGGGAAGAACTTGTGATTGGAGATGAGGTAAGTAATTTATATGACTGGAACTGATTAAGTGGAATATTTTAATACGTGTTCTCTGGCATCTGTTTTCTATAGCTCAAAGCAACTTTGTGTCAGAATTGCTCAAGTGTTAACAGCACAGAATAGCAGATGAAAGAATAGAAGAGAAATACAGTAATGCCTGTCTCCTCAGGAATTTGAAATTCAGGGGAATAAATCTGCTATTGTTGGTTAGACTACTGACTGTATGTCAGGTATATATTTGTTGACAACATTCATAAGGGCAGTGCATGTAATTCTAGGTATTGCTGCAACTTAAGGGAGAAGGACTAGTCTACGGTGATTGGGACTGCTGTGTATCATTTTGCTGTTCTGTTTGTTTTGTTTCTGAAGCGGTGCTTAAAGCAGTGATGCTGAATGTAAACGGGTGGGAGTTTGGAGTTTCCAACCCAACGTATGGGGCCTTCCCCTGCTTCCTTTTTCGCTGATGAATCATGCTGGAGAAATGAATCTGTCGTGGTAGCAGCGGCAAATTTCTAAAATGTCCCTCACTTTTAGAACCCTCCAGTTCTGATGTGCCACATTTCCACCCATGTCAGACATATGCATCCTTCCAGCAGTTGCAACTTCCCTCTCTAAGCCTTGGCTATTGCTCTTCCTCACATGCCAAAGCCATTCCTGTCTTCCCAAGCTGCCTCTTGCCCTGACCAGAAGCTGCTATCACCACCCATTCTGCACCTTTTCACCTTCATTTATAAGTATTGGCACACTTGAAATTCTGCACTCCTTAATACCTATAATGACTGATCTAAATGGAATGGGGGAGAAGCTAAGGATGTGGCTTGCAGTCACAGCCATCATGTTGTCCGGTTGATGCATCTTTCATATTCAGTACTGACCAGATTAGATGCTCATTGAATTGCACAGAAACCACATGTGTGGCTGGATTCCAGTGAAATGAATAGGGCTTCCTGCCAAGTACATGAAGCTCAGCTTGCAGTATAACTAGCACACTCCTAATATTTGGTTGTAGAAGACACTTCATGTTTATGATTATTTTGCTACTCTTCCCTATGCCTCTTTCTGTCATATTATCTCCTCCTTAGAATCATAGAATAGTAGAGTTGGAAGGCACCATGAAGGCCACCAGGTCCAACCCCCTGCTGTTGCAGGGCATCAACTTAATCTTAAGATTATCTTATTAAGTGAAGACAATCAGACTATTAAAGGTGTTTGGGAAGAGCTAGGACCGATATACTGATACATTTTCTGTATATTGTAAGTCTTACAATTCTACTTGTCTTTCTGTTTATTTAAAACTATGTGTCTGGTTTTTATTATTATTATTTTATTTTTCTATTTTAGTATACTTCAGAGTTACAAAGGTACACATGGTTCAAATGTAATGGAAAATCATGCTTTTCTGCTGTCTGTATAAGCCTAATTGATCTTTGGACTCATACAGTCCCTGTTTCCTTTCCTCCTCTTCCATGAACTACAGGAGGAAATTGAAAGTATCTGCTTATGATGTTAAACTAACTACAATTTCCCATGAAATCTGAATCTGGGGAAATGGTTTGTTTGATTTTTGACAACATGCTTTGATCAAACTATTTTCAGATCCTGGCTCTTTCTGAAACCAAAGTTTAAACAAGCCACGGTTCTTCAGGTTTAGATGTCATTGGGAACAACAGTCGCTTTAAAACTAGAAGCAGAAGTGTTCACTTGCTTCTTTGCCTGCAGAAAGGGAGGGCTGGGGAGGAGGAAGCCAAAAAGCACAAGGTTTACACACAACAGAAAAACATGGGTTTCCCATTATGTCTGAACCAGGCTACCCAGGAACAAGTTCCACTTTATTAAAATGATACATCTGTGGAAAGGGGCTGATTTCTTCCATCAAGTTTTGTAACTTCACCCAGTTTTGACTTTAATTATGTTGAAGAACTTCCTGAAAAGTTCATCAGAAATTTCTGCCACTGCATATTCAAATTTTCTCTACAGTCTTTTTTTCTGAGAAGAGGTGGGATTCTAAGGACTCTTTTTAAAAAGCTAGCAAGCTATTAGTTGCCCACTCTCATTTTATCTAATTCCTGTCTCATTGCTTAATCACTCATTTGTGTGCTAGTTAATCAAGAGATATCTTGGCACAGTTCTGTTTCATCATGACACAAACCGCAGTCCAAAGGAATTATATTATGCATGGGAACGTACTGTGAATCTTCCTTGGCCTTCTCGGTTGCAGGTCTTCCCACTGAGGAAGTTTCTTAGGAATTAAACAGCAGCCAATTTCTTTGGAAGTTTAAACCACGCCGCTATTTTTAAGTAATAAAACCACATATACTTTAAATACATGAAGTTTACTTTAATTATTCTCAGAAAGTCTTTAAAAAATGACATTCTCCTAAAAGTTGGTTTCTAAATGGCTCAGAAAATTATTAGCCAATGAGAAGGCAGCTTTATAGAATAAATGTCACTGCATTCCTGCTGACTGGTACCCCTCATCAATCAGCTGAACTAATAAAAATAAAGCCATTGCAAAAGAAAACAGAGCAGCATGAATGTCAGATTCTTGTGAGAAGGCAAACCTTGACATTTAGCTAGCAGTAGGAAGCATTTTTCTAGTAACATTCAAGTCTTTCTCCTAAATGCTTATTTAAGAGCGAAGACTTATAGAAATAATTTGCCATAAAAATAAATCCAGGTTACAGAAATAGTGCCAGAATCCAATTTGGACAGTGGTTTTCATCTGGCTACCTTAAAAAAAAAGTATAGCAATGTCTGTTGCCTCAATTCAAGACTGACCATTGGCTGATTTGAACATGCTGAAGAAGGATTTTCCTAGAAAGTTTTTATTTTATTTTTTTTTTAATGAAAGATGGATACAGCTGTGGGTGGAAAAATATTTGGAGACAGGTGAAAATTCGGGGTGCCTAAACTGGCATAATCTCATTGAGATGCTGTCGGTGTTTGCTTGAAACATGGGTTTAGTGGATCACATTCCACTGGATCACAGCCTTGTCTGTTAGTTGGCAAGGCCAAACTGTGATGGGCAGAACAGATGGATTCAGAAAGATATCAGAAATGGGGTGAACAGAGGATTTCACTCCCTGGGGGTCTCCCAATTGCTCAGAGATTCACCAGAAGCAATTTCCAAAGGCATCTATCTTTGTTAGTCTGTTGCAGGGCGGAGGAACCTCTTGTAGTATCTTAAAAACAAATACATGTATTATGGCATCAGCTTTCATGAACAACAGCCCATCCCATCCAGTGCAAGGAGTATTGTGGACTGTTTCAGTTTGCTTCATACGGGGTTGAGAGACAGAAGTGTGAACAGTGAGGTCTTACGGAAATTCAATGCAGATGCAGGGACAGTGACAATCGATTTACAGTGGTCCTTCACAGTGTAATTTGCAACCTTCCAAATGTTCTGGCTGCAAGTGCCACCATTCCTTTGCATTGGCTATGCTACTAATGGGAGTTGTAGGCCAAAGCATTTGGAGGACCGCAAACTGTAAAGGGAAAAAAGGGAACTGAACAACAAGAGATAAACTTGATTTTATTTCTCTTTTTGTGCGTTGGCTTAGACTAATATTTTTTGAAAGAAAAAAGAAAAAGGATGACAGCATCGGCATATATTTAGGATTCACAAAGCTTTGCATGCATACTGGAAGGCAACTCCTGCTAATGCAATTACAGTTGAGGACATGTTAGACTACAAGTTAGACTACAAGTTCCATCATCTCACTGATGGCTCTGTTGGCTGGGAGTAATGGGAATTGTCAAACTGCCAGGAGCCAGGGCGGGGAAGGCCACCTTTAAAGTCTTGGCATTCATCTCTGTCTCAAGCAAATTCAGTGCTTTAGCTTATTTAATGGAAGTATATTAGCTCAGCCTACACATTCAGAGAGCGCAAATGGAGGGCAAGCTAAATGCAAGAATTCAGCAGTGCAATTTCCATTAACACATGTCAGATCTTGTAACAAATGTTTACATTGCTTAGACATTAATTGCATAGAAGCTTTTATTATTTTCTATTTTGGGAGCTTGGCTAAGTTGTTTTACTTAGGGTGATATATTATTGTATGCCTTTTAGGGAGTTTTGGGAACATTTACGAATGCAGCCTTGATTGTTGCATGTTCGTGCTGTTCTTTCAAAAAAAAAAAAAAACCCAACCCTTTTGAAATGATGTTTGCTTTGAAGCATTTCCTAATAAAAAATAATGTGGTTGGTAAATGTAGCTTTCTCCCTTCTTCCTTCAATCAGTGTGATGGAATAATCTGTCATTTATGGGCCAGCTGACTGGATGGATGTTCACTTTTTGAAGAAATACCATACTGTGGACTCAAGTCTACAGGTGCCTCTTTGCACAAGCTCACCAAAATGATTTTTTTTAACAAGAAAACTTTACAGAGCTGTATGTCCAATGTTTAGAAATGTCACAGAGTCAGATGGAAGGATATATACTTTCCCGTTAAATTTATAGTTACCCAATATCATCTACCAGAGTTAATCTTGCAAAAGTGTAACTATTTACAAGAACTTGCTGCTTTCTTCAGCATTCCCATACTTGAACTATCTCCAAATGTGTCAAGCTGGACGGCATTATTTGGCCTGCATCACTTGTTCATTCAATTTTCTTAAAAGAAAAGATATTTCCCTGGGTCTTGAATTAGCTCAGTAGTCCCCAAACTTCTTTGGGTTGCTGCCCCCTTTCCTCTTGGGTGGCAACCCTAGTGCTCCATGCCTCTTTCTTTGTGTTAGGGTTAGTGTTGTTAATCTCCTGCAAATTTTAAACAACCAGTCACTGCCCCGCTGGATTTTCCACCTCCCCTGGGGGGGAATACTGCCTGCATAGGGAATCACCAAATTAGCTGATTGGCCAGAATTACTGGAAAAGGTTGGTGTGAAACATTGGTGTGGGGGCTGAGTTCAGGGGCTGAATATTATTATCAGCGGTTGAGCCCTCGGTGTTCCTGTTCATGTGCCACAGCTGTGCATCATGGCTTAATTTACCCATGGAACTGTTGAATGGTTCTAGATGCTCATGAGCCCCTGACAAGATGCCCTGGAGGTAAATTAAGCTGCAGCAGGTTGTCGTGTTGTGCAAACCATGCATTGCTTTCAGCAAGTCTCCTTCCTTTGTACACAGTTTCAGTTCAGGTTTTCCTGAACAGCAGGGGCTTCGGGCATGCTTCCTCTTTAATTTAAGACTGGAGACAGCCTCACTGTTCTGATTGTCTCCTGAATGAAAGGAAGCCCAGAGCAGCGATTTGTGTGCAGCAGGGAACCTGGGCAAAGTAGCACTTTTTGGGGAGCTCTGCATCTTTCCCCTTGTCAGCCCCACCTTAGTCTCTTCCTGTTGCCTGGCAAAGCTATCCAAAGTGCTTTTCAAGTATTGACACGGTGGTCTCATCATCATCATCATCATCATCATCACTGCACTGGAAGCTCTCTGGGTGGTTCACAACATTGAAGTCACCCATCCAGATTTCAGCCAGTGCTGGCCCTGCTTAGCTTCCAAGATTAGGCAGGATCAGGCACTTCAGGCTATATGGAAGTGAGATTGTGGTGGTGGGGGCGGTGGGGACGAGGGGAACATCAAACACCATCCCCCTGGCTCCATTGCTTCCATCAGCACGAACAGTCTTAGTCAGCAGTGCAATGCCTTTGACGCAATAACTGGGTACAGAGAGAGCAGGGCCGCCTGGCCACTTCTTACAGAGGCTGAGCTGCAAAGGAAGCCATCTCTTTGACTTCAGGCATGCTCCTGGCTGTCCTGGCTAAGGCAGGGAACGGCATTTTCTGCCCGCCCACCAGTGTTTCCATGGGCTGCAGTCAGCTTCTCCAGACCTCAGCTTTCACATTGGCAATCCCCTTCTCTGCTGGCTTCTTCCTGTGTGCATGCACAGTGGGGTAGTTCCTCTCCCCTCTGCCAACTCTTGACAGACAAGTTTTTTAATATCGCAATGTCCCAAATTATTATTATTATTATTATTATTTACATTTTTATACTGCCCACTAGCCTGAAGCCTCTCTGGGAGGTTTACAAGGTTATATCAACAGAAAATTGCACAATAAAAACAGGTGATTTGTTGTTGTTACTAGTCGCAAAATCAAGTCCGACCCATCACAACCCCATGGACAACACTCCTCCAGGCCTTCCTGTCCTCCACCATCCCCTGGAGTCCACTCAGGCTCACACCAACTGCTTGAGAGACTCCATCCAGCCACCTCATTCTCTGCCATCCCCTTCTTCTTTTGCCATCTATTTTTCCCAGCATTAGACTCCTCTCCAGGGAGTCCTTCCTTCCCATTAGGTGGCCAAAGTATTTGAGTTTCATCTTCAGTATCTGGCCTTCTAAAGAGCAGTCAGGGTTGATCTCTAGGACTGACTGGTTTGATCGCCTTGCGGTCCAAGGGACTCGCAGGAGTCTCCTCCAGTGATTTGTAAAGTGCCAGAGAGCTTGAGTCCAACATACCTGAGTAGCTGATACCACAAAGGACTGGAAATACCAGACACCTAATAATGGCAGACTGTCCCGGGCAGCGCTGGGAACCAGCTAGCAGAGAAGTGGTAAGCTCACAAAGTGAAAGAGCTTCCTTTGTAGCAGAGTGGGGACCAAGTGGTCCTCCAGATTATAGTGAAGTGCAGCTCCCATCCCACTCAGTCTGCATAGCAAAAAGAGAAGGGCGATGGGAGTTGCAATTCAACGATGTCTTGTAGCCCTCACAAACTTTATGAACAATCAGAACAGAAATGATCCAAAAGCACAGGGGAGGGGCATTCTGGTGGAGCTTAATATCACAAATGTTTGTATTGTTCTCTAACAAACTTTCATTTTGAAGCTGCTTTTTTTTACAAATGGGTAAGATACCACAGTAACTTTGCTGGTATTCTATTATTATGCCCTGTACACTTCATGGGTAATTTCTAATATTAAGGGGAAATTATTGCACTGGCAAGTCATATATTTAAAGTGCAAATAGAGGTCTTACCTGCTGAATAACTATATTTGCAGAGCAAGAGTGTATATTACTATTTAAATTGCTACCATATGGCCTTTCTTGTAACATACATCTGTATATTTATGGAACTTTACCTAAGGAATTATATGTATTTCAATAAAAAGATAACGATATATACAATGAGAACATACACTATTAATATGAGCTCTTTCTTTTTAAAAGAAGGCCTTCAGAGTTAAATATTTGTGGCTTGTTAATCCAGGATTGTTTGGCATGGGATTTGGACTGGCTGAATTATCAAAACATAAGACAATGGAAACATTTAGCAATGTGAAGAAGAGGAGTGGCATGCAGAAGCCTGACAAGTTTTAAAACCCACTTAAGAGTGTGCTTTAAATCTTAGAGCAGACGCTCTCCTATGCTTTCGCTAATTAAGAACATGAACTTTATGGGAAGGTCAGCAAGCTCAAAATAGGACCAACTTTTCCTGTGTTTGCAATCAGCACAATCTAAGAGAGAAACAATAGACCACAATGTCACCAGTGTCCTTTTTTGAGTCGATACTATAATATTCATCCTAAAACAATAAAGCAAACAAACAGCATGCCTAAAGCTGTGTAACACAATACTAATATGGTTTTCACAGCCAACATCAAATACTGGGTTCAATCCAGTGATTGTCATACCCAACCTAGTAAGATATTTTGAAATCAGTGGGACTTTGGTTAGGCATGACTAAGTTAACTCACTAATTTCAGTGGGTCTGCCCTTTCTAAACCTGGATCCAGCTGATGGTTCTTTCCACAAGCATCACTGAAGCAGTGTCAGCACACTGTAATAATGCCTCGGGTGGGAACTGACATGGAACACTGCCTTATTATCAAGGCTGTTTTACTGAAGGATGCTGATAGGAGGGGAGGTAGTTAGTGGGCCCCGTGTCTATGAAGCAGGAGGGGGAAAGGTGGTCATTCCAATACTGGTATTTTGTCTGGGGATCTAGAACAGTGGGAAGAAATGGAGTAAGAGGGGAAGGACATTAGGACAGTGGTAGCTCTTTTCCTTTCTAATGCCTTATTTCACTTTGGGTGTTTTTGCTCCCTCTTCTACAGATGGCTGTGTCTTGACCGATAAAATCAAGTCATCCTCAATAACCTAGCCTGACTTTCCCATGCTGGTTAGCATGTTAGCTGGATATTACACAAACCTAGCTACCGCAGTCCTGCTTGTGATAAATAAGGTGACAGTCACTTCCATCAGACTAGGTTAGGAGACTAGCAGTACTTCTATTTGACAGGGAGGCTAGGAGTTCCTCTTATTAATGATATGTACATTGCACCTCTTTCTAGAGAAGGGTTGGATCATACTGAAGTATACTTGTGTAACTTCTAAGATTGACCACCATGATACATTTTAGCTAGATTGCTCTGCGGCAGTTCAGAAACTGCGGCTGGTGTAGACCACAGCTGCCGATATCTCGCTGGGTGCTGGAAGGCAAAAGTATCTCCATTCTCTTCTGCAACAGCAGCACTGGTTGCCAGTGAACTTTATGACCTGCTTCAAGTTGCTAATGCATATATTTCTAGCTTTCACACTCTGGAACTCATATATCACATCAACTACCTTTCCTCCTATGAGTTCTGTCTCTGTTTATAGCCTGCAGGTTGTGCCCTGCTCTTTGTTTTTAAGCCATGAGTAATGAAGCTGTTTCAGTCTGAGGACTGGATTCCATTTTGGAGAAGCTGTTGGGAGCTGCTTTCAAGGTGTAGGCAGGGCCAAAAGGGAATTGGCCAAAAAATATCAAACTACCAGCATATTTTTTTTGTTTAAAGCTCTCACTACCTGTTAATTAAGCCTTTTACAGTGTGGACAGAACTGCACAGGAAAGTCAGGAAACCACTAAACCATAAGTGAGCAAGGGAAAGGGGGCATGGCCATTTGAGGGCACCCTAAAGGAATGAATTCTGCCCTCGGGCAGCTTTGGTTCTGTTCCTGAGCTTCTGCACTTCTGATATATGAGGTGAGGCCATCTGCATCAAAAACATGGTCTTTGCTGCATTTGCTTCAGGATGTTAGGAGTCCAGAAACAGTTCTGTCTGGAGCTCTTCTCTGGTGCCCTTCCCTTAACAGTACAAAGCCCATCATTTGGAAAACAATAGCACAGTGAGTCTGAAAAGGACTTTATATCACTGGGTTTGAATGTTGCTGCATTTAATTGTTAAAATAGCTTTAGCTATTGGGTGATGGAGAAATGTAATTGATGATGATGAAGTTGACTTGATCATAATGCTGTCCAAATCCTTACCCTTGTTAGATCAGTTTTATCAGGGAGACGGGATGGGTAATAGTATACCACCTTCCCCTTCCTTCCCCACCCCATACCCTGTAAGAGACTGCTAAACACTCCCATGTCCTAACCCTGATTAATCCTCTCTCACAACTTCCTTATGTCGGAACTGGCAGCTGAAGTGGGCAAGCTGGTCATCCCCAGGAGGTCAGATTTAATCCTGGGGCTTCCAATCATTATGTTAGGCGATATGAAGTACAGTGCCAGGTCCCCAGTTACCCTGTTGTTGCTTAAACTGGTGGGAGTGATTGCGGCAAATAATTGTTTTTCAACTTGTCTATATCCCTCAGGACTTCTTTTTTGCACAAAAAGGAAGAATGTAGATGAAAGGGTCACTTGTTAAAGCTTCAGATACCTATTTTAACATTCTCATGCAGTTTTCCCTCACTTTATTATTTATGATGTCCATTTATCATTGTAATTCTTCACTATTCTTCATACATTTCCCTTAATGGTCCTTCATTTGTTCTAATAAAGACTGCCTGTTAGCTTTTGACTCTCTACAGGTTTTCAGATTCTGTTTGAAGACTTTACCTAGAGGAAAGACTAAATTAACCCATAATGATTGTTCTTCAAAGAGAATATTTAATGGAGTTAATTCTTTCACCTGCTTCTGTTATTGGAGTCTGCAGGCGTGTGGGTATGTTAAAATTAATTTAATATTTCAGCACAGTAGAAATCATTTTCAAAAGTGAAGAGCACATAGAGGTTCGGTTGCTCTGCAAAAAAATTCTTACCAGAGGGCACTTGAGTGCCCTCATGTGGGAGTTTCAGAAACAACTTTCCATTGTTCCCTCTCAAAATCTCTTTGTCAAAATACATGGAAATCTGGACTGGAGATTATTATTTTTTTTACTAAAGAATTTACTGTGTGAGCCAAGACGAGGTGTTCAGTCTGGAGCAGCAGGGACAAATCTTGACTTTGCTTTTTGAAAACATTTCTTAATTCATTTCTATGCCCTTCATACTTTCTGATTCAATTGTCAGAATTCCTTTTGAAACAATCACCCTCCTTTCAGAGATGCTCAGAATGAATGCGATTGCACAGTGGAGATAGTAAGCTATACAATTAAGCCTTCCCTCTACATTTCCTAAGTACAATGGATTTAAACTCAGGGCATTAAAATACCAAAAAGAACAGGTGATGTATGACCATAGTTCCAAACAATGAATCTTTTACACAGTAAAAAGAGTAATAAAGATAATATAAATACAGCTACTCTTAAGAATAAAATAGACCTAGAATTGTGTCAAGAAAAAGGAATTTGTATCATGGTCTTAAAAATCATGAGGCAGGATGCCTAAAGATACCTTTGATTATGTCTACTAAAAGCAATGGGCTTTTTGTCAATTGTTCCATTGGACTAGTTCACAATTGAAACAGCCAGTGAAGAGCTCCAGCACATGCTGATGCATGCCGAGTAGAATTCAGTACCCAGTGTGGCTTATTGTGTCGTGTGAATCCTGGGACCATGGCTTAAAGAGCCTTTGCATAGCCAAACAACAGACCCTGGGTTATGTGGGCAGGCAGCTATTTTTGAGTATCAAAAATAGCTGCCTGCCCATATCCAGACCTACTTGGATGAACTATTTATTTATGCAACCAGTTTATTGGATTCAGCAGGGTCTATTCAGGGCCAGTTTTCCTGGATCAATGTTCTCTTGACTCCAGCAGTTATAGGGGAGAAAATATAGGATCATGAATAAATTGTATTAATTTTAGCCACAGTTGGGTGGCCACATATGTATCACTAACCAGAAGAAATTTGCATAAAGTGTGTGTGTTATTATATGCATATTTAAAAATAATATGATTTAAACAGAATAAATCTCAGGAGGAGACTGTGATCAGGAGACCTAGTTCAGGTGCAACTCACCACTCAAAAGTCAAGATTTTTGTCCAGGCTTTTAGCAAGAAGTTTTATTTTTCACAAAACATTTGCTGTGTTAGACCACATTTTTGTTCCCTTGAGGATTCACTATCAATAAGGAGGCTACCTAGACATTTAACCCTACTGATGAATATTCCTGAGGCATTCCTCGTTTGAATCATTCAACAATGAAGCCATTCTTTGACCACTAGACATTCTCTGAAGGACCATAGGATACTGGGAGTTCTTTACTCCGCGGCTGGAGACAGAACTCTGACCTTGGAATAAGAAAAGTAACCTTTTGGGAATGGGAAGGAGTTCAATGGGCAGCAAGGGTGGGGAAGAAACTGGAAAGGCTAGGAGTCAAGTCATTCTGAGGCCTCTCCAGCCTTTTTCCTTCTCAGTCTTGGAGCCCATTGCTAGGTGGGGTAGGGAGACAGCCTGCCTTGCAAAATAAATAATAAATACATAAATAAATAAATCCATAGTGATTGGAGAATGGAGAGGTAAGATCACCTATACTGCTCCTCTCACCCTGTGATGAATAACCAGAAGTCTTTGAATTTGAGGGCTTCCAGTTGTTGTGGGTGCAAGTGATGGAACTGCAGTCTAAATCACTTTACTTAGAAAAAATGCTTTAAAACTTCAGTGGTATATAAATTTTGCACTTTGTTGTAAACATTTCCAGAAATGACAGATTAAAAAAAAAACTGCTGTGGAATTATGTTGCTTGGGGAATGGAAACAGGTTTTGGGTCACATCTATTACATTATAGCGTATTTGTGGGGAGAGGAGAGCATAGCAAAATACTGACTAAGAGCTGAGTATTAAAGTATATGAGACATAAAGTGCCAAAAGAGGGTGGATGAAGGGTTAAAAAGACCTTAAATGTGGGACATACTTCATGGATGATTCCACTTCCTAAGTAGGCCCTTATTTTGAATTTGTCCCCACCACACCCAAGTGCGCTTTCCCTTCTTACCATGCAAATGATAACAGATGCTGACAAGGATCACTTTGAGAACACTTCAGTCCCCATAAAGAAATTTGTTGACTGGCTTTTAAAAGGAAAAACAATAGATTTGGTAGGTCTTAAGAATTCTCTGCATGAAATTCAACAAGGTTAGGGTGAGTGTTTTCAAAGATCCCTTTTACTCTTTCTACATGTTACATAAAGGAAGATGCAAAT
Organism: Varanus komodoensis; assembly: GCF_004798865.1. Classification (NCBI taxonomy): domain Eukaryota; kingdom Metazoa; phylum Chordata; class Lepidosauria; order Squamata; family Varanidae; genus Varanus; species Varanus komodoensis. The sequence continues at coordinate 13,247,760 of NW_025335317.1, forward strand.
CAGAAGCAAGGAAAATTTACTGTAATTTCTGTTGGGCTCCAACATTGCTAGCTTTCTCTCATCTCATGTCCTTGCCCTTTTTGCTTAAAATTCAGTACTTGAAAAATGTGGTCAATGTTTTGTAACATTAGTTTGTCCTAATAAAACAGGGATGAAGAATATGCCTGATGTAGCCCTGCCATGATTCATTTTTATGCTGTTTTTTAATTTGCTTTTTAAATATTCTGTTCTGCATTTAAAGGCTAGTTCTGAAAGGTAGTTTTAAAAGTTGCATATCACCTTGTGGGCTGAAAGACAATTCCAAGCAATAACATCAATTACAGTAATGTCTTTACTAAATGTTTCTTGCCTAGAAGCATCAGAATCCTTCCCCCGGCAGACTCCAGATCTGGGGATTCTTCAGAGCAGAACTAGGGGAACATGCAGCAAAAACAAAGGGGAGTCCCATGTTGTGAGTGGAACTCCATTCATGAAGCACTGGAGGGAATCCCTGGTTACGTCTTGTGGTACATTATGATCTGTATTAATTGGTAGGAATGAGGTTATCTGAAGCAAATTCTGTTTTCGGCTTTCTGTCCCCATAGTTGTGGCACATATGAACAGAAGTAGTTGGGTTAAAGTCAGTCGATTGTTCTGTCAGACCTGGAATGGTCTTCTAGGAATTGGGTCTTTTCTCTGCTCCCATACATGGAGAGTCTTTAACTGGAGATTCTGGGGGTTAAACCTGCACATAAAGTCTGTTCTGTGACCCCTCTGTACTCTCTGGCTGTTAAGGTATCATTGGGGCTTGTGCTTCCATCTCAGAGACCACTCCCAGACTCTCACTTGCCTTCACTGGCAACATTTCCCCAGGTTCATAGACCAGTTGCCTCTCCTGCTCTTCATTGCCTTGTCCTTGTTGTCTCCTTATGCTACTATGCACATACATGATCCAACATCACTATCTGGGCCATTTTTCTTCTCAGATTCTGAGAATGGCCTAATCTTTCACTTTGAAAAACAAGCAACCAATCTGGAGGGCGAAGGATTCACTATTCGAAGCTGTGTGTTCCAAAGCACCAATGCCAGTAGCAAGCCTCTTATGGATCCTCCTCCCAGTGGTCCACCAAACATGGAAGGCTCCACTATCCATGGCTCCAGCATCCAAATGGTACACAGTTCAAGAGCAGGGCATTGCCTTTCTGTTTCAGCATCCAAAACCAAAGTCAATCTTGGTTAAGTTCTGGCAAGAATTTTATAGATTCTGTAAAATACACGCCTCCCTGGTGGACAAGGAAGGCCAATGACTAGATTTTATGAGGTGTTACATGGCTTCCATATGTTGAACTACCAGGCAGCAGTGGTATACTATTAGCTTTTCCTCTGGGACAAAATGAACTCATCTTGTAACTATTTACCTGAGGACCAGAGAGAGCCGACATCTTGCCTATCTTATGGTCAGCATGGCTCAACACCAGCCTGACAGCAATGCAAAGGCAGTGGTGTGAGCCATAGCATCACAGAGACATGTATGACTCAGGTCAGAGAGATGCTTCCAGGAAACCTGCTCCTATATAGTGGACTTGCCACTCAGTGGCGAAGGCCTCTTCAATTCTAGGATGTATGAGGTGATGGATTCAGTACAAAAGGCCAGGACAATGGCCACAAATACGGGTATCAACCAGTTGCCACCTTTGTATGAACTGTACAAGCGGCCCTGTTAACCCCTTCCTTTTCTGCCTCAGTTCCAGCCTCTTCCTGGCAACAGGCTCTCTTGATACCAAAGTGACAGTACACCATTACTCAATATCAAACCAGTTGTAAAAAGCCCGACATTACTAAGAGGTGGCACCTTTGACTCTTTCTCTCTGAATCTCTCCTCTTTCTCTAATCCCATCTTTGGATCTCATCCCTCATATTTTTCTTCTGCCTGGGAGTCTGTGACGTCTGATGCCTGGGTTCTTGCCATTGTCTAGAGGAACTATATGCTCAAGACTGATGTCTGTGTTGTGTAACTATTCTCCTTACTACTTCCTTGTCCATTTTGGATTCTGAAGTAGATTCCCTTCTTGCAAAAGGGCAGCACTGTTTTTCCCATCTCATCAGCTGTGGGATGGTTTCTACTCCAGGTACATCGAAGTGTCAAAAAAGGTTAAAAGATGTTGACTGATCCTGTGTTTTATCGCACTGGTCCAAGTGTTTTCATTCACTTTCTAGCACCACAGATCGAAACATTTTAGTCTATATTCCCTAAGCCACTGGTCCTTGAATGTGATTGCCTTTCATTGCTCTGGAAACAATAGCAAGGCTAAATTAATTAGGTCAGATTTTCCACAGCAGATCCATGCCACAATCCAACCAGCTATAGCTATATACATTGCATCCTAACAGCATTCTGGGCAACAGGAATATTGTTTCATTTTCTTGCCCTATGCCACCCCAGTGCTCTTGCAAACAATCCACCTTCTATCCATGTTTACACCTAAGTAAGACCAGCTGTGCTTAAAGGAATTTACCCTCAGATAAGTGGAGATAGGATTGTAACCTTGGACTTTTGTGTTTCAAGTTAGGCAGCTGACGGAGCTTGAAGCCATTAGCTCACTAGATGGCATTAACCAAGTCACTGGATCCCCACTTCCTCACAGTTCTACAATATGAGGGATAATGACACTGACCCACCTTGGAGATCTCTGTAAGGATATGAAACATTTTGAACACTTCAAAGTGCATTTATTTTTTTTATTTTTATTTATTTATTTATTTTGTATACCGCCTAACAGCCAAAAGGGTCTCTTGGTGGTTAACAAAATATATACAGTGGAATCTTGGCTCATGAACCCTTCAGTTCATGACCAAATCGGGTTGCGAATAGAAATTTCAGGAAAATTTTGCCTCAGGTCGTGAACTCCGCATTGGGCGACAATCGTGATTGTGCCCATCTCTCCCCACCCCCGCGCTCCTACGATCGTGCCCAGCTTCCCTGTGATTAAAAAAAATATTTACAAAATGGATTAACCTTATTTACATTGAACCTTATGGGGAAATTTCAATGTAAATTTGGGTCATGACCGGAGTCCTGGAACTGTAAATGCTTGGCAGTTCATTCCACCTGTATGTATCTTCGACATTCATTCATTTGACATGCCATCGAATTATTTTTGTCTCATGGCAATCCTATGAATAGAGTACCCTCCAAAATGCCTTGTCCTTGGGACACTTGTTCAGCTCTTGTAAACTCAAGCTGTGGCTTCCTTTATGGAATTGAACCATCTCATATTTGGCTTTCCTCTTCTTCTGCTTTTGACTTTCCCTTGTATTCTCCAATGAGTCTTGCCTTCTCATTATGCTGCTGAAACATGATCATCTCAATTTTCTCATTTTTGCTTCCAGGGCAAATTTGGTGTGATTTGACCCACTTGTTTAGGACCCACTTGTTTCATTTTTCTGTCAATCCAGGCTATTCACAAAGCTGTTCTCCAGCACCATGCTTTGAACACAGCAGTTCTCTTTCTTTCAGCATTCTGTACTGTCTAGTGACCTTGGCTTTGGTCTCCAGTGAAATGTCCTTATTCTTGATTATCTTTTCAAGTTCCTTCATTGCTGCCTTCCCAATCTTCTGATTTCTTGATAAGTGATGAACAGTAACATACTGTAGGTACTGGCCCTCTTACACAGATCCCTCTACATTGGTCATGTTCTGCTTTTCCTTTTATAAAAGTAGTTTAAAAAAATGTGCACATGTTCCACTTCTCCAGTGGTTTTCTACCTTTCTACAGCTGGGGACCAGCAAAAACAGGAAAAGCACATCCAGGACCACTGAGGCAGAAACAAAAAGCACCATACACATAGTACAGTATTCTGTGTATCAGTTTCCAAACACATTACCAAAAAATTCTCCAAAACAACCAGAAAGCGAGCTACAAAAAATGCCAACAAAAGAACAAAATACCGAAATCGGAACAGCGTGGCTCCCAGCCAGCTCCCACCAAGCCAGCTCTCCCCTCCCTGCCCCTCCAACGGCATTGGCATGCCCCCACACTGCAAATGTCACCAAGGAGGAGGTGGTGGAGCAGAGCCAGCCCCTGCATGAGTCTGTGGCAACTGGGATGCAGCCCCTACCCCCCCAGACCAGCAGGAAATCTCCCGCAGACCAGCGCTGCTCTGCAGACCAGTGGTTGAAAACCCCTGCAGTGTGGAAATGGACCTCTCCCCTGTTTATTTAAGCACCTCTTCTTCCTACAACAAGGCTTGCTTACCAATGCCCTTATATGGGAGAGAGATACAATCATGACGTAACAGATGCTGGAGTAGTCACAATATAGGCACAGGACTAAGAGAAAATCCAGTGGCATTTTCTCTTAGCACTGCAGCAAATTTCTTATTGCATATTCTGCATGTTCCTATTTTTTCCAGATTGTTTCAGCAACACTCATCTTTATTTGGATAGTTTTAAATTTAGCTTGAAACTAAACCGATAATTTATTTCTTTTTATGGGAAGCACATAATGTATAATATTAGCGCAAGTGCTGTTAGTATACATCAATGTCTCATAATGCTGTTACATTTTCCATAAAGGCAGCCTTTATGCAGCAGATCTGCTTCTGATTAAATCTGGCATTTTGTTGGTACACTGGCTGAGGTCATCATATTGCATGTATAACAATTGAGATTACACTGGAGTCCCTTTAGCTGAAATCCTTACAAAGTATACATGTATTTTTGAAGAGCAGCAAAGAATAGGACATGAAGCCCTGTTGCAAGAACATGTTCTATTACAATGATTAATTTTATGGTAGTCAATAAAGATAAATGCCTTATTTGAAGAATTTTGGGGTGGGGAAATTTCTTCAGCCTACTTTTCTCCCATGAAAGAATATCACAAAATTCTCAGACATTCATGGGAAAACACCCATTAACTTCAATGATGTCAGCAGCCAGATATTTGTTAAATGTTAACAAAGTACATCTGCAATTTACATTAGGAAGAACTTTCAAAGCTTGAATTAAAAGCTTGAAGGCATAACTTGCTACATGGTCTAGATGCTCCTTAGATTAGAGAAGACCCACAATTTGCCTTAACTTTTGTGAGTGATTTATGTACTTTTATTAAATAACGCCAACAGACTATTAAGGGCAGATTTCAACTTTATCTTTAGTGTTATGGGTGCCGGACTGTAAGCAAATCAGTGTGGTTAAAACTTTGGAAGTCCATTGCAACAGAGGAACCCATCTCCCTCCTATGGTTGCATTAATGTAAGAAGGTGTGGGAAAGAGCCGTGGTTTGGGCTCCCTGCATGCGGACTCAGACTTGTAATATGACTAAGCTGCTTGGGTCAGGCAGCAGCAGCTCCTACAGTATCAAAGGTGATATCAGAAAGAACCTAAGACTTTGCTCCAGCTTTGGTAGGAATCCTTCCTGCTAGAATCCATATCATGTGATCCAAGTTCTTCAGATGTTAGAAGGGCAGCCTCACCGCAAGGCCCCCATGCTGCCAAAGGTTCATAACGTCAGTTGGGATTAAATCTTCCCTAAATTCGGTTACCTTGTTTGTGGGAGTTTTCAGAAGTTTTACCAGGTGGGAAAAGTGACCTAGGTATTCCAGGAGTGCCACCTGACTGTTCATGTCAACTGGCAAGACATTTTCCTCATCAGCTTAAAATAGCCTGGTACCTTTCACAAGAATTCTGTATTATCTCTGGGCTCTCCTCAGGTGAACACTTATTTGGGCTGGTTTGAAGCTCAATGGGGCCAACCAGCCTGGGATGTGGCACACATCCTTTAAGTCTGTAGCCTGTCAGTTGTTTCAGATCAGAAGTACCTGAAGCTGAAGTTCTTCAGAATATAGCTTGTTTCTCTTGAAGATTTTTGTGTCTTTGAGCTGCTCCAATTTTACAGTTGCAGGTGGTTGGTTCATTCCACTGTAGCACATCTTTGTTCATAAAGACTTTGACATTTCCTTGGCATAAAAGCTTTCCTACATTTGAATGAATCCGTTTCTTACCATCTCTAGACTGATAGCATTCTGTGCATGAGTCTCTTCCCCGATAGTTTTCACGACTTCCTAAGTCAGTTTCTGCAACAGAAAGAGATGGATACAGCAAAATGGTCAACATTTTGCTCTCCTTTATGCATTATGAATAATCAGATGCACTAATCCATGTTAAGAATGAGAGTAAGTCAGGATGTAGCTGAGTTCCCCTGCTGCTCCCAGGTATGAAGTACCACACCGTGTATAACTAATTGGCACCTCTGCAGCACCATTTGCCACTCATGAGGTAAATAAAGCAAAACTAGAAGACCTGTGGAAGTGTCAACACTGAGGCAGGACAAACCCAGAAGATATACCCAGCCCATCGTTAAATCTGAGAAGGGATCAGAAAGAAGTAGAGTTGGCCTTCCACATTTGTGGTGGTTAGGGGCACAGGACCCCTGCAAAAGTGGAAAAACCATGAATAGCTCTACCCCTGCAAACCTGAATACTGTTGACCATACATGTATTGGATAGCTTCTCTCTCTCTCTCTCTCTCTCTCTCTCTCTCTCTCTCTCTCTCTCTCTCTCTCTCTCTCTCTCTCTCTCTCTCTCTCTCTCTCTCTCTCCCTCTCTCTCTCTCTCTCTCTTTCAGGAAAGAGATGCTCTAGAGCAGCCTTCCCCATCCTAGTGACTTCTAGATGTCCCTTGACTACAAGCCCTCCTCATTGACCATTGGCCATTCTGGCTGGAACTCATAGGCACTGTAGTCCCAAGCATTTAGAGGGCACTCAGTCAGGAAAGTAGAACTGGTGAGTGAATCGTATTGCTGAATACGTTGACTTGGTCCCCTGTTCATACTTCTGGATGAATCAGAGTTGCACCTAATACAGCCCTAGGGGCAGGGAAATGACACCAGATTTTCTTACAAAGATTATGTTCAGGACTTTCTGTAATTAGGCTTGGGGACTATCCCCCAAGACTACAATGATGGATGCTGCTTTCTAATCAGTTCTTCATGCATTGGGAACAAAGTATACCCAGTTCTCTAACATAGTAAAAATGAAACGTACGCAAGTTTATGAAATCTGGTTAATAACATTTATATTGAAGAGTTGGCTCCATTTTGGTTAAAGTCATCATTTAAAAATCATGACATAAGCAAATGTGTTCTGGCTAGAACACCTCTGTCAAGATGTTTTCCTTATTCCATAGTAGATATTGCTCTATTATTGTTGTAGTTTTAATTTCACTCACCTTTCCTTAAATGCAGTTGATCACTAGATGGAGACAAAACAATTTACCTTTATATTTTTACAGATGGTGATCAAATCCACCAGCTGCTGTCTCCTTTTTCTGGGCAATTTGCCAGCTTTACTGGCAGTGCGCTGAATTGGAAACTAATAGTGACACACTTTGATCGAGATCTTGTGTGATGATTTTTATTTTATTTCTTGTAGCTGTAGTGTTCCTGGGTTGGTTGGTTGGTTGGTTGGTTGTTGTTGTTTTTATAATGATAAAAATACGTATCAAGATACATATAATGATCAAAGTGTGGTGCTGTCTCCTTTCCTATCAGAAGCTTCTAATTTAAAGAAATCAGTTTGTATATGGAATATAATCAGTCATGGTTGGAGGCCGCTCTCCCTTATCCTGGTCTTTGTTAAATGTTGTCAGGCTGGAAAATGGAGGAAAAATCAGAAAGGGAAAGAAGGAGGCTTGAAAAGAATCTTGCAAAAGATTTTGAAAATTAACCATATTGAATAATTTGACATTTTGGAGGATGCGTTGGAGTTTAAGTGTACATTCAAATTATGTGCTGTCTGCATTCCAGGACATGTTGAGGGACAGAATATTTATAGCTCGGTTCTGTAAGAGGAAAGCAGCTGTTTATGATTTCTAAAAACAAAGCAGCAAAGCTTGTATTGGACATTCTCTCAGGTACAGTGTTCCCTGTATCAAGTGCTTTTTTCAACACAATTTTTGGCCAATTACTCTTACAGGTGTAAATAATGCAGATGATACTACTGGCATGCTGGAAGCTTCTCTGTCAGCTGAAACCTTTTTGTAAGCTTGTTTAGTTCTGTGCTGATCACATAACAACAGAAGCTATATATTTTACTGGTGCTGGGGATGTTCTGAGCTAACTTCCTGTTTCCTTGTGCATTCTTTGTGATATTGGGATTTGATCCTATAAATCAACCTAATGGAGGGAGTTTGTTAGTAGAAGTTATGCGGTGAAGTACCTAGGAGTCTTGATATTTTGGCATGTTCTGCTCTTCTGCCTTCTTGGTTGATCTTCCTTTGCTGATTTGGTCTTTGTCCAGTGTACCCTATGCATGCAATTTCAAAATTGCTAAAGCACTGCTGATCATGAGATTAACGCGATCTCATTATTCAGATCAGCCCCCTCCGATTTCTGTCCTTGTGTTTCAGTCTAAGGATCTTCAAGTCAGTCAACAACAGATTAAGAATATAAACAACTGTCTCATCGCCCTTGTTCTTCTGATTAATGGCATCGGCCGGCTCCATCATGGAAGTTAGAAAAGTGTTCTTCCTTCCTTCTTGGGAGTGGTGGCGGGAAGCAAACTGTTTGGGAAAAGAAGATTTTGCAGAAGGAAGCTCTCAGAATTGTTTCAGTGGATAAAATACCAGTCTCACTAGCAGGAACAAAAATTAAATAGTTCGACCGTGTGACATACGTATATCCAATAGGGAGACAACTGTAGCTTCTTCCATTGACAGTCCACCCTCATAGCTGGAGGGAGAGGGCCAGTGGTCCAATGGATAATTCAGCTCTTTCAAGGAGAGGGGCTTATCTGGCAGCCTTGAGGGAGAATGTTCAAAAGCACAATTCAGGGCGTTAGTCAAGATCTATATGGCTGTAACTGGCATGGGAGCAAAACACCTGAAATAATGCCTGCTTCCACATGTCCCTGCAGGGCAGGGGGATGTGTGTGGTGCTACCTCCATCAGAGACATATTTGGCAGAAATGTTAAAGAGGGCCTTCCCAGTGTATACTCCCAAATTCTGGAACATTCTACTGAGGGAAGCAGTGCTGGCTTCCCCTCTGTTATTCCTTTGTCAGCAGGCCTTTGAAAGGTAGGGTGGTTTGTTGCTGGAGCGACCCCTTAATTGGTGCTGCTGGTGCGTTTATTTCTTCATTGTTGAATTGTGTTTTTAACTGATGTTTTTGTTATGTTTTAATTTTTTGTTTTTACTCTGGATTTTGCTGTTAACAGTCATGAGTGCCTTTCTTTGGAAGAAAGGCAGACTATAAATCAGTAACTAATAAGCTCATTTTAAATTTTTTGTTTTATCAGATCAAATGTCAGCCAGTCACTAATATCCCCATCCTAGGTAAGATGGTTGTGTGGGTAATAGCTAGGCAACTGTGTTAGAAGGCATTGCATCTCTAGATCCATTTCATTCTGATCTGAGGCCATAGACTGGCTCTGGTGCTGCTTATATTGCCTTAATAGATGACCTCCACTGGAAGAGTAGAAAGTACGACTTTGGATACTGTCCTCCAAGGTATGCTGTTTAATTGTCTGGCTGGACTGAAGCCTGGAAACACCATACCCTTGGTGGTTATGCTTCTAACTGACAGATGGATTTTAGAACCTTTTGTCATTTCTTTTTCTTTTTTTATTTCATATCTGTCCATCAACAAAAAAAAATGTCATTCGAAGCAAGTCACAGAACCAGTTAAAATTGATTAAAACAATACAGTCAAATGCAATAAGATTTAATTACTGCAAAAAGAATATTATTAAAAACAACACCCAACCCACTTCCAGGTTACATTTAAATGCCGTGATTTTAAATTTTAAAATGTTCTGTATTTTAATTTACTGTAAGTCATCTTAAGTCTTTTTCAAGAAAGCATCTAAGGATGTCATCTAATCCAAATGTCCATAGCCCTCCAATTTGGAAGATTACATATGGAGGGTAGAAGGAGCACAGGCGTGATGCTTGGGGTACGATTTAAAGTGCTATGAGGCTGTTCCTTTAAACATTGACAAGTTTCAAAAGAATGGGGGGTGGTAAAAGAGGGGGGTACTTGGATGTTTGAAAAGAGAGAGAAGGCAGAAAGTTCTCTGCAGTTACAGTTGGTTGGAATCAGTCTAATATCTGCATAATCTGAAAAGGCAGCCTTCTCATTAGAATCCCAGATAGTGCTGTGAAAGGCACTTAAGGGACGGAAGGGAAGGGAAGGCAGTCGGATGCTTGGAGGACATCTTAGCGGCTAGGGAGAGTCAAGTATTATAAGGGTGCGAGAGATAGAAGCTGACAGAAACCTGAGTGCAGAAGGGAAAGACTAAGCTGAGACAAATAAAGTAAAGACTGGTCCAATTTACATTCAGAAGAGAAAGGTGGATTTGAGAGTGAGAAGTGTTTGTGAAAGGAAAGAGCGCAATACCTCAGTCAGAAGTTACTAACATGCACTGTTTTGTTTACTAAGGAAATAAGTTATGGAACATCTTGAAACCATTACGCTTAATGTACAAATAGAGTGTTGTTTTGTTTTGTTTATTGTATGAGTCATAAGCTGCTTGAATACCAGTGTTGCACCCTCCGGACCACATAGTCCAACAAAAGAACCATATAGCTTGGGGCACAATATTGAGGGAAAGGTTAACCGATAAGATTGGAATTAAATTCCTGGTGGCAGTGTTACATTCCCAGAGAAAGAGAGGGAAATACCATGATCTTAAAGACACACCATATCAAAACAAGTTATAGGACTGTTTCTTGTGACACTCGCCCCTGTACTCCTGCCCTTCAAAACCATCACTTTCAGCCGATTGGAACACTGCAAAAGAACAATGTGGTGCCACCAGGAACATGCATACTGTCAGAATCCCAGAATCTCAATTTGAGAAGAGGGAATAAAACTTAGGTTCGTGGGAAAGATCAAGCGTCCAGACCATCTAGGCTTTATTGTATTACCCAGATTCCCCGCGGGTCCATACTCACGATAATGCATTACCGGGCAGGCAGAGTGAACTCTGCTGCAAAGCTTCAATACCATTACAGGGCATTTATAGGTACACAGGTACAGGGCAATTGATGACAGAATGCAGAGATTACAATAAGATTCTGAGGTCATCACATGCAGAACAGATAAAGAAATGTCAGTCAATCACACAGTAACAATGAGATTACAATATTTCTAATTGCCTGTATTGATACTTTAGTTCAGTAGCTTGAACCCATCTCCAGGTCTGCTTAGACATGTAAATTCAAGCCACTGAAGCTATGCATGAACTCAAGACTCTTATCTACTCTAGACATTCTGAATTGGCCAGGGCACATGGAGCCTCTGGGCTATCAAAAGTTACTTCCTTGTAAACTGAATTCCAACAATGACTATTTACAATGGACTAAATGGCCTGTCTACTGTAGCCCACAGCTAAAGGTGAGAGAAAGGAGTGGGGGAATGCCATTTTAAACAGTGACTTAGCTTGGTTTTGAGAAGGAAGACAGGATTTGATCCCACAATGCAACAGCACACAGAAGTAATGTTTTTCTGACAGGATTTATCCAAATTTTCCCAACAATACCATGGTGGCTCCTGTCCCCTCCCTGTCCTCCCCAGGGGCATATCCAAGGCTGACATTGCACTGGCATGGTTCTTTTTACCCTGCTGCAAGTAGGGAGGGCACTCCAAGCTCAGAGACCACGCTAGGAGATTAGAGCACTTTTCCCACCTCAGAGCTCCTCTGGGTTAATTTCCAGTTCCCCTCTCCACATTCGTTTGTTTATTAGATTTATATCCCACTTTTTTCTTATAACAGGCTCTAAGTGGCTGTTTTCTACTTCTGCGAGCCTTGGGGCTTCTCCAAGGCTCATGATACCTCCTCCTTTTGACTAGTGCCATTATGGGAGCAGTATTTGGCAAATGAGCTAGTATATATAATATCATGTGCCCTGTTAATTCTGTTTTGATCAATTAGGGGCTGGATGATAATCACTAGGATAATAAAAAGTGACAATTTAATGGCCTTCACAATGATGGTCATCTAACTGATAAATCTTTATCTTGTTTGAAGTAGAAATGAAACTTGAAATATTAACACTTCAAACTTCGTGTACCAGTCCTGCAGAGATTAATCCAAATTATTGAGACAGTGAACTCCAAACAGAATGTCAAACACAAAAATATTTTAACCAACATTCTCTTAAGAAGAGTGAAAGCCTCCAAACTGAGAAGGCTGAACTCAGGCATTCAAGTACTCCTTTTCCTCAGTCCTTCCCAATTGCATCTTAAACTGCTCCACTGTTTTACCACTCTAAATCTTTTCTCAGGAATCTCAGCTTGAGGTTAAATTCTTCATGATTATGGAGATCTTGTTTAAACAAATGTCATCTCCCTAGCTTTTAAGAAATGGAAATTAAATTACAGATGGCTAGGGATAAGGAGCAAAATGGCTGTGTTATGTAACAATTCACTTCAGGGGAAAACTATTGGGTTGAAAATGGTTATTGTTTCTTCCCACTCCTAGTTAAACACATTTTTAAATACCCTGATTTAATAACATGATTTGCTGGCAGTTTTCAAAGCAAGTCACAGTCACAATGATTTCAAGCCCAGCCACACTGGGAAGTAGCACTTAGTAGCACTGTCTAAGGCCAAGTAAAAATAACATTTCTGGCTTCTGAATATATTATACTTCACTTTTTCAGATTTGAAACTTACATGGCTTGTCTGGCAGGGAGATAATTTGATAAATTTGCTGTTGTCCTACCATGTTTAGTACCAGTCTGATGTTCAGGCAATTCATGTGTTGATCTTATTGGACCTGAAAGAGTTTATAAAGAACTGTACAGCTGGGCTGGTTCAGTCTCGCTCTGGAGGCAGCAGTTTTTTGAGAACCTTGCCCAGTGTTGTCTGTTCTGATAATGTGTCTCCATGGTTGCAGGCAAGAGGGTCTTTCCTACCACCCGTGACCTGATCCTTTTAGCTGAAAGTAGCAGGCATTGAACAGCTGCATGGAAAGTATGTGCCCGAGGTCCAGATTGTAGGGCCAGGGCTGCTCATCCCATAAGCGAGCCATCAAAGTTTGTGGAAGCAGATTCTGAGTTGGTCCAAGGGGTGGGACCAGGATCTGCAGTTAAAGTGCCAAGCCTAATGGACCCAGCTGTAAGCCAGGCAGTTGCTGAGAAGCAGACAGTTTTAAGTTCTTTAGGAAAGTTTCCTCATACTAATGGGGAGGAAGCAGACCTCACATCATTAACCTGAGGATACACCATCAGGTTAAGAGGTTGGGCCACTGGAGAAGCTTCAGCTACTGAAACAGGAGGACCCACCTTGAAGGTGTGGTTTGCTCTTTTCAGTGTGGAAGGGAGTAAGGTTATTCAGTGTGGAATCGATTTCTCGTTAAGCCACAGTCCCTTAATTCTAACTTTACTTGTTGCTTTTGTTACTGTCTTCTGCAGTGCTCTTTTGTACTCCTACTGGTCAGTTTTAACATAAGGAATGCTTTTTGTTAGAAAACCTTTGTCCTGGTCTGCGTGGGAAGAGAGGAAAGGCCACAACTGAGATCATTGCTCTGGGTGCTCAGTCTGCAGTGGCTGTGGAGGTACTCTTGGCCACCTTGGCCTGGCTGCTTTGAACCAAGAGAAGGGGTTGGGATGAACAATGGCTGTAGCTTTGGCTACAGAAAAAGGGATCAACGGGATTTGGGATGGCCCAAGACATTTTGCCGCCCGAGGAAGAGGACAAGAGAGTACCTCCATGCTCCATGTGCAGAAGCCAGCTGCACTGGCCGTTGAATCTTCTGCCCTGGTGATGGGACAGCATCCTTGTCGCACTTTGAGGGCAGCAAGTTAGTTTAGGGACAAGATGTATAGTGCATACATCTCTGTCTTCCCAACACTATACTGTCGCGTTCCACCCGCCTAGCATCTGAAGCTGCTGCCTCTCTGTCTCATAAGAAGCCCAGCATAGGATCCTGTGGCTGGTGGATGATGGGGCAGAGCTTGTGCCCTATTCAACCTACTGCCTCGTGTTCACTATAACTTAGAGGCATGAACTATAAGAGTTTAGATAATTTACCAGAGCAGTGTCCCCCACCCCCACCCCCAAACACACAGAAAATCCGGAATAGGGAAGAGCATGTTAATAACCTAATTTTAATGATGCAAACATGAGAAATAAAAGTCACTCAAATACTCTCTAGTCAATTTTCTGATAAAGTGAATTTTGTGTTTCCCCCATTTATGATTAAAGTGAGCTATGGTACAAGTTTTATTTTTAAGTGAGTGTTAATTAAAAATATGGAAATAGGTTGGAACACATTGCCGTTCACAGGCAAGGAATAATCACAACCAATTTGTTCACACAATCATGCCTGTTTGGGGATGTTTTTTAAAAAAAAGTCTGAGTTATTGCTTATTTCTCTGCATGCTTGTTTCCGCAGCAGGATGTGATTCCAGTAAAATCAGTAATTGAATTTGCAGTCCAAAGCACAAATGGTTATTTTAACAGAAAGTTACACACTCCACGGAAAAGACTTAAGCTCTTTGTATGTTGTATCTAATGGCAGAGGACACAGCCTTTACGTCTCCTTGTAACCCACAGATTTTGCTAAATGCATAATATTTATAAAAGAAACTCTGTAGTGCAGGTTTTGTATCTTTGAACAATTTTATGTCCTGCTACCTCTGGATTTAAGATGCTTAAGTTTATTTTTAATGCCAGTTTCTTTGAACTAAAAAAAAAAGTGATTCATACATAAGCTGGAAATGAGCTGAGTTTTGGCAGCTGCAGTATGTCTGCAAGGGCTCAAAAGAACATGGATACACATTTTAAATTGCTTCTGCACCATTAGCAGTTGTGCAATACTTCATCTCTGATGCATTCACTTTGTAGTTTGTATCCAGATGTAATCACCTTTAGAGTAGACTTAGTGGAATCAATTGAGCTAGTTAGTCATTACTAATTTGTCCCATTGATTTCAGTGAGTCTACTCTAAATATGTCTTAAATGAGGATTGAGGCAGTGCTGTTCTATAAAGAGAGGTAGGATAAATAGAAAATGCAGTACCGAAAACCTGGCTACTTTCGCAACACATGAAGGAATTTATGGTGTCAGAAAACACCACAGAATTGTCAAGTAACTAGTCATCTTCAGTTCAGTTTGAAAGAAGTTCCTTTCCCTTTTGTCTCTAGGTTTGAATCTACAGGAAAGCAGTTATTTGTTTGTTTGTTTGTTTGTATTCTTAGGCAGTGGAAGCAATAGACTCTCGTGGTAGAAATCCACAGCATTAATAATATTTTCAGTGCCAGCTTTGTATCAAATTCTGGCCTTCCTAACATCTAGCTCCCCTTGTTTGGTTACTTTATCTCATGGCAATGGGAGTTTCTCAGCCAGCAGCAGTTGATACCGCAAAGAGTATGTGGGAAAATGTATCTGTTATGACATCAAGACACGGGTAGCACTGAACAAGTGTGAGAGAGGAATTTGATACACTGAGTAGCGGTTTGGATACCATTTCTTTATAATATGATGTTCAGTTCATACAGTGCCAAACATCTTGAAAATGGAGATTCTTCATGCTACTAAAATTCTACTCTCTGTAGTCAATAGTCAACATAAGCAAGATTCTTTTCCTGCCCAGTTTTCGAGAAACAGCATTCTGCAAATATGCACACAGAGACACTGTTCCAATTCTACTGTATAGTCCTTACTCTTCATCACATTCTTGTATGGCAGTTGCTGAACAGATTAAGCAGTTGAGAAGTCACTGTAACCAGAGTACTAAACCTCATTGTTTTTAATGTAGTTATTTATTTAAAATACTTGCATACCTGGCCTCATAAGCAGAGGTTCATCATCACACTGCATTTATCCCCTGCCTTTTTTGCCTCTTGTGAGGAACCCAAAGTGGCTTACATAGTTGCCACCCCAGTCTTTTCTGACAACAGCCATGTGAGGTAGGTTAGGCTAAGAGTCCGTGACTTGCCTGAAATCACCCAGTGAGTTGTACAGCTGAGCAGGGACTTAAACCTGGTTCTCCCAGATCCCTAGCCCAACACTAGCAACCAAATCTAAGATATAAACGTATAAAATGAACTCAAACCCCATTAATGAAGTGTTAAAAGCAAATTAAGTGCTTGTTGAGAACCACAGAAAAATACCACATATAACAGCAATAGCAAATTATGTTAAAAACTGCCAAAAGAGCAACATTTGTATGATCTTATTAAAGATCAACCTTGGAACCTGGCAAGGAGAAATAGGAACGGTGTTCATGAGGCCAAGTGCCGTTACTGAGGAGCACCTGTACCTTGTTTCTACTCATCATATTTCAGAAGGACCCAGCACTCTGGTCAGGTTGTCTGAAGGGTATCTTGAAGGTCTGGTGGGCTTATAGGAAAGGAGGTGGTCCTTCAGCTTATCCTAAATGGCTTTAAATGTGAAAACCAGCACATTGGATTGTGCCCAGAATTAATTGGTAGCCACTGTAGTTCATTTAATACTGGCAAGAGGTGTTCCCTATTACTTAATGCCAGTTGGCACTGAATTTTGAACAGCCCTACATAGAGCACACTGTTATAATTCAGTGTAGATGTTATCTATCGATCTATAGAGGCCATATCTATTTTTTCCAGGAATGATCCAGCTGGCAAATCAACCAAAGGTGAAAGAAGGTTGCATCTAATACAGTCTAATATAATCTATAGACTCAGCCCTTGGAGTGCAAACCAATTCAGGTCAAATTCTTTTTCACTGAATAGCTTTGGAGAACTCAGTTTAAGGTTAAAACGACATTGTAGGTTCTTTGAGAGAAGGGCAAGATACAAGGAAAAGTCCTGCCCATTTCACTTAGATTGAGGCTGTAATCCTATTTTAAATGGGAGTAAGTCTTATCTGGGAGTATATCTGACAGCTCTGGGAATAAGTCTCATTGAATTCAGTGAAGTTTATCCCTGAGTAGACATGCACTGTGAGTGACTGATCCCAATGAGCATTTGAGGCTATGAGGACAGTATTTAGGTGGTTAAATCCATGCTTTGAGGGTTCATATTTAAGGGCTGAATTCCCTCAGTCCACGTCATCTGCACCTCTCACATGGATGCCCTTGCTTGTCGTGGTGCTAGAGAATGCAATTACACAGATGTAGCAGAGGACCCTAAGAAATGGCCCTCAAGAGATTGTAGTAAGCGTGTCCTTTAAAATTGCAGTTCTGCTCATGTATATTTGTGTCACAAGATGAGGCCATTGGTTTGGATTCAGACTAAGTTGAATGAACCATTGAAATCAAGGGGACAACTTAGTCATGCCATAAGTCTCATTAGTTTCAATGGAAACTCAGTTCAACTGAGCAAGGCTAGAACCAAAATTGTTATACATAACTTAAATATTTGATTGTCCAATGTGACCATCAGTCAGAATTCAGAAAACTTAGCCTCGGCACTAAAAATGGCAAATCTGGAAAATACCAGAAAATCTAAGGGCTACATGAATGGCAAAACCGTACCTGGGATCCATGGTCTCTCAACAATGATGATGAAGAAGAGAAAGATAATTCCTGACTAATTAAAACATATTTGTAAATAAATAAAGAACAATATAATTTATTAGAAAGAGAGAGGATGACATACTACATCAATCCCCAGACTATGAATTAGGCTACCCTTTGAGACATGGGCAAGCAAATTATGCCTTTATGTCTCATCTCCCTCCACCCCGTACCCTACTGAGCTAATATCTGGGTTTGTTATATGACCCTTATAACGCCGTACTGTATTTATGGAGGTGGTTGTACCCTGAACAGCCAAAAGTTTCCCTGTGCACAGTCAGAAAGATCCTGTCTGATTCTTCTTTGAATACCAGTGCTAGGATTAGTACCAGTGTGTGCAAAAGAAATCTGCATGTTCACCTGTTGAAGATATGGTTGGCTCTCAGTTGGGAGACCTTTGAAGGGAGGATGGATTTACTAAGGGCAAGTTCAAAAAGTTTGGGAAACACTGTCCAAAAGTATCTTATGGCATGGAATGGAATTGGGAAATTTATAAATCCAACGATTCTGGTAACTGAAGTGCAGGTAATCAAGGCTGTATTATTTTACATCTTATTTATCTGGCTCTAAATATTTTTAGCATTTTTTGTTTAATTGATTTCTTTATTTTTTAACAGAGGTGTCAAAATGTAGGAAAATTCTAGTTACTTTCTGCCAGCAGCACTCTTATTGGGCTACTAAGAATTGGCAACATTCATTAATGTAGCAGGAAATTAGCTGTGTGGACCTGAAGGAAAATGTTTCAAAACTATTTAATAACTTAAATCTAAGGGAAAATATTTATCACGATGACAGTGTGTTTTCTTACAGTAATCTGTGGGCTAAATAATAAAAAGAAAAGCAGAAACCATAAATAATTGTGCTATGTATAAACATCACGTTAAAATTTCATGTTGATGTTCATTAATACAGGTCACTGCATTTCAGATGATTCTAATGTCCTTGAGGCCAAGATGACACTGATTCATGGCTTCCTGGATTGCCGATATAATTCTGTTATTAGAATATGTACAAAAAATATTTTGCTGTTCTAGTTTTCAAATGGTTTTGTGTTGACCATGTTTTTGAAAAGGCCAGAGAAAGACAGAAAATATTGTATATGTCTTGAAATAAAACAAAGGCTCCTGAAGGGCAGCCTATGTTCCTGAGATATTTGTGATCCCTAAGGTATTCTTCTGTGGCCCACAAACTACCTCTTAAGGTGTGGAAATCTTGCCCTACTTCTTTCTCTCTCCCCCTTTAAAGTTTCTAGCCCTCACTGTTTTGAAAAGGAGTTTCAAAGCATGGTTGTGATGTATCTAGATGGTTCAGATTGTGTGATTCTTTTGATTTCAGCCAAGAGTGCCATATGGAGTTAGTTGATAGAAGGCAAAATCTGGCTGAATTTAAGATACAATTCAGTTCAGTGAGTAACATGCTTTATGTCTACAAAAAAGAGCAGATTTTAATATTACATAAACAACTCCTTTGTAACCTATTAGTCACAGCACTTTACTCATCCGTTGAGCAAGCACAGACATGCCTGTGTGCTCTTTTTATTCCCCCAGAACCGAAAAGTACAGCTAAAGATGAACATATTGGGTGAGCTTGGCAAAGTCCTTTCTCAGCTAGATTAAGTGATTCAGTTTACAAGCTTGCTTGTGTCACTTCTTGGAAATGAACTTGTTTGGATATGTCTGTGGTATGAGTGTCCCATCCATGGTTAAGAACTTTGTAGACATGGCAAACAAGAAGGAAGGTATTAAAAAGGACACAAAGGATTTACTTTAATGTGATTTTGGCTTGTCCCAAACTCAAAGCTATGACACCCCCCACTAAAGTATTTCTACATATTTGGATCTGATCAGTTCGGCAACATAGGTGATGTTATGCTGATGGGAAGGAGGTACATAACTACTTACAAAGAGGGAATCCAGCTAAAGTTATAATTATGCAATGGCTCCACTAGCAGATACTGGTTCTGCTTGCATAACTGCTGCATTAATGAAGCTTGGTTCTTATGCAAGCTCTGCTAACACATCTCAGTTCCATGTTCCGCTGTAGCACATTCCACTGGCACAACGTTCTCCACTTGTGCAAGTTCTGCTAGTGCATCTTGTATCCAGTTACACAACTCATTGCCATTATCCCCTTGCACAGGGGATAATTTGATTTAATGCAGCGATACCCTTGGATACCGCCCCTAGCATTCGGAGCTGTACCCATCAATATGGCACACATGCACTGGGCACTGGCCTACTGCTGGTCTTCATGTTCAGGAGGAGGAGGAAGTAAACGATGTATCTGCTGCATCAGGACCATAGAATGGCTCTTTTGCTCCTTCCTGTCCTGCAAAATTTGTAGTGAGCATACATGCAAGCACCATAAATTATAAAGTATTTAACTTGAACTGATTTGCATGTAACAACAACCCATTGATTATTACCAACTGCAAAGGTGAGAGAGAACAGGAAAATAACCTTCAGCCTCCTACTTTTCCACTTTTACTGAGCATCCCATGATTGGCCCAGAAACCCATGACCAGTTCCTACAGAGCACAATGTCCAAACCTAGACCCCTGGGTTATTTAGTTACTAATGCATGGTTTGTTGTTGGGTTAACAGCTTGGTCGTTTAGCTTCTGTGGTCTGGGTTCAGATGTGAACCAATCATGGGTTACTGCACTGGTTTGGGGTTTCTGAATAAAAGGAGGCCAGTGTACTGGAGGAGGCCAGAACACTGCAGGCAGCACACCTTCTTCCTTCTGCTCTTCTCCAGTGACATCAGTTATTAAACTGATGGATTGTTGTTAAGTGTACACAGTCCTGTTAACAGAGATGGACCACCCAAAGTAGTATTAGAATCTTCACAACCACTGCTACATGCCCTTTATCAAAGCACGAGTAGAGTTGATGGAGAACCACTGTACCAGTTTTTATCAGTACTGCCTGCTATTCCAGCATTTTAAAATAATACATTCATAATATGGATGTGAACATGTTTTGTTTTGTTCTGGGTGGTTTACTGGGGGGATGGGAAAATAAATGCTGTGCCCCAAGTATCCTTTCTTATTGAAAAAGTCTCAAGCAAGCTTTAGACAATAGATTTTAATTTTCTGGAAATGTATTAGTAAATATATTAATCATATATTGAAATATATGAGTAAATATTGCTCTTACTCATCGTGCCCAGTTATTCCTTTAGTAGAATAAACAAACTTGTTTTTTTTCTGCATATAAAAACCCTGAAAGGGGTTCCTGTGTTCTGAATGAACCACATAAATGCATAGTTTGAATCTAAGTAATATTTTGAGGGCAGGCATCTGTGCTGGGTAATAGGTTGTAGAGCTCTTTATGTGATATTAAATACTTTTCTTCCAAAAGGTATTCCCAAAAGTCAACAGACCCTTTCTACTTTGGTAACTGTAGGATCATTTATAGATAAAATGAACATAAATGTACAGTTTAAGTGAAACTTAAGTTTAAGTGATGTTAAGCATAACATCTGGGGGAAGTGGAATTTTATTTTGGTAGATTGTGTAATGTTAATATTATAATCATGAACACATCTGCACAACTCATTTACAAGAACTTCTTAGCGATCCATTTCCCTGTATTTTTCAGAATATTTGTTGTTATTTATGATATGTTGATGTTGGTGTTTCACTCACTTCTGGCAAAAAGCTAATCTACACATTAACCACAAGCTGCATATGGTTGACACATGGAGGAATGCAGATCTGTTCCTTACCTACCCCCACCACCAATGAAAATAGGAAGCATATTTGAAGAATTATGGCAGCTTTTAGACTGAGGCTGCACTGCAGA
This sequence comes from Varanus komodoensis, assembly GCF_004798865.1. NCBI lineage: Eukaryota > Metazoa > Chordata > Lepidosauria > Squamata > Varanidae > Varanus > Varanus komodoensis. Next base: position 13,269,046 of record NW_025335317.1, read on the forward strand.
GCTCCCTGTCACCCCACACCCAAGGGTTTGCACAAGCACAGCGGGTGGTTATTTCCATTTTCCCTCCCCTAGCACAGCCCCTCCTGCTACTTTGAGGGTTACTTCTGAAGATTCCCCTAGTTTCGTGCGTAGATTGTCAGGAAGGTTGTCGACAGAGAATGCTTTCATAAAAGGTGAGCTGGGCAAGGAGCAGATTGAGTAACTTCCTTGACTAAGAAACTGACGGGGGTTATTAGGTATTCCACATGCATGTACAGCTCCAGTTAGTTTTGTATGACAATGACGTTGGGCCTCTTTTGTCTAGTCTCCTTGTTTCTGTTAGGATTTTCTCTGCCAAAGCGCGGGGTTGCCAGCATGAGGACCAGAAGCCTGCTTGAAACCATGGGCTGCATAAAAGAGATCTGTGAGAAGGGGACAGGAGTCTCATGTGACTTGTAGGCTCTCTGTTGGCTGTGCTGGAGTTAGATGCCGCCACATGGTATTCTGGAGCATTCCTGGAGGTCACCACTCTGAAACTCGCTTTAAAAAAATCTGACAACCAGTGCTATGGATCAGTGCCAGGCAGTATGATTTTCATTTCCCACAATGCCCTGATATGGCATTACTCCAGGGTTTCTGGGAAATTACAGCAGTGCTACTCAGCATTTGATTCAGTGCTGCTTCTCTCCACTGCTGTTGCTGGGACAAAGGCCAACAGAGCGGAAGGCTGCCTACTAGAAATCATTTACTGAGAACCCGTCGAACCAACCAGCCCTGGTTAGATGATGATAAAGCTATAAACCTGACTATACAGATGCCTACGTCTTTCTGATCTGGTAAACATGTGTCTGGGGAGAAGGGTTTTAGCTTAGCCTCCTCTTCATCATCTTATTTTATGTGTTAAATTTAGTGTTATTTGTTTTTCTTTTGATATGAATTTATTCTTCCTTATTATCTAATTATTGTGCCACGCAATAGCCAAAGCTCTCCAGAGTGGCTTACAATAGTTCAGATGTGTGTTCTACTAAGTGAACCCACCTGCAATCTGAAGCAGTCCAGTCCAGTGGACCATCCCCAGTGAGAATGAGGTGCTGGTGGGAGCGGGGTTACACTAAGGCTGAGAATACACCCGCACTGAGCACAGTGAGACCAGCTTCTAAGTAAACATTCATAAAACCTGCGAGTCCATGTAGAATAAATGGGAAATGCTTCCAAGTAAATGTATTTGAGGTGATAGCATAAGTGGATCCCTCCCCCACAGTGGTAAATTTTGAAGTGCTGGTTCTTATTTGACAGTCTCCAAATCCACACCCCCAAAGAGAGTCCAAATTTGTAGGCAGCTGTGCTGATCCACAGCAAACCCATCCTAGGCGTTTTCATCTGCTAGGAGCAAGCAGGTCTTTTGTAAAGCTCATGGGCCTTAAAAACATATTCAGGCTACCTAAAATAGATGCATTTTCTGGCCTGTTCTCCCTTCTGTGTAGAAATCTTTCTTCCTATCCAGCTGAGAACAAACATTCCTAAAAACGGTCTCCTTCCATGTTTCATATGACAGCTGTACTATCAACTAGAAACACCTTTCTGCATGAACAGAACTGTTTCTGTCGCAAGGGTACTACAGAGATGCTTGTGGTTCCACCACAGAACTCTTTCCCAGTTGAAGAATTACCAAAATGCAGAGACAATTTGTGTGTGTAGAGGTGGCATCTCTGTCTGGTCGCTTCTTCATGCAGGCAGCCAATTGTGGGAAATGAAAATGAAAAATAACTATGTTATAGAAAGCTAATTTTTCGCCACTAGTTTGTCACGTTGTTTTTTGTCATTGCACCTTATTGCATCCAATGTGTGCTTCTCCCATATGTATAAGCCCCGTTCCAGACTCTGCAACCCTGCTTAGATAATTGCTCTCTCAGGACAACCGAGAAAGAGAGATTTGTTCAGTCTTCACTGATCTGTTCGGATCGTGTAGTTTAGCCACAAAGGGTGCAATCCTGTAGCCCCTAGTCAGTGTCTAAGGGACCACAGGAGATTTTGAGTTCCCAGTTCTGAGGTTGGAGGCAGCCAACCTTCCCTCCCCATCATAGCCAGCATGAAAATTCCCATACCAGCTGCTCCCAAAGGCTGCAAGAGAGGGAGGAGAGGAGGTCGGTGAGGCAGCCCTATGGATGAATGCTCTCCAGAAAGCCCTGTCCTGCTCAGCTCCTGTGAAATCAAGATGGTGGCTTCCTTATCACTGTTTTTCTATTTAAATGCCTTTGTGATTCAAAAATAGCACATTGCACAGGAAGGCAAAAAGAGAAAATCCAGAAAAGGTGTTTTGGGTGGAGGGTTAGTCATTAACCAAAAGAAGTACAGATTTTTTTTTAAGTTTAATTTTATTTGTAGGCCCAATTCCCTTGAAGCCTGCAGAAGCAAATTGCCTAAAATCTGTTCAGATCAAAACTGTAAAGTTCTCTTGGAAAGAAACTGTTAATTTAAAAGCAGGATTATAATGTTAACCTGGCCTCCTCTATTTTAAAATGGATTTTACTACATAATCATTGGTAATAGTGTACATGAGGTTTTGTTTAAAGGAAACACAAAGCCTTAATTGTACTTTTAAAAGGAAAGTATTGCATCAGAAAGCCTCATTTAAATACATTTGGCTCTGGGCTCTTTTCACAATTCATTCATTCTGATTTTCCTTTGGACTTGTTAAGAATGCAAAATATAGGAAGGATAGTGTCAAATAGGTCTTTTTAGATCACTACTTTCTGGCATCAAAGCATACTTCTGGTCATAAACCTCTCTTACTAAACAAAATATTTTAATTCTATGTTGCAGCTATGTTGCAACTGCAGGCAGCTTTAAAAACTTGGCTAAATGTGAGGGCTGTTGTAAACTAACAAAAGAGAGCAGCTCTGCTGTAATCTAGTTGTAATTGACTGTTTGAATAGTTAGTAGTCTTAGAGCAAATGCATGAAGAGACTGTTACAAAGAAAATAGTGAGCTCTGAATCATGCAGCCATAGTCATCGTAAAGGCATATGTGCATACATAAAAACATCTTAATGTGTATGGCTGAATAGATTTGAACTCTTCCGTGGAATGCCTCTTTGATGCCAAAAACCAGTGAAAAGCAGTAGTCTCACAAGCAGTGCTAAAAAGCAACTTAATTCATGAGACAACACTTTGAGAAATGAAAAATGGGAGAACATATGATAATGTCTCCTACTTTTTAAGAATACTAATCTACCACTTTGTATTAGAGATCCATGTAGAAGCTTTGCTTATATGACCTAGCCAACTCTTACTGAGGGTTGTCCCCAGCCATGCCCTCTTCTTTTCCTTGAAATTGGCAACATGGTTCATGAGGAGCAGGTGGACAACTGAGTCTAGAAAGCTGACCTTTGGTCCCTCTGGCCTAGTATTGTCAGCACTGACTGGCAGCAGCTCTTCGGGGTTGAGGTGGGTTTTTTCCCTAGCCCTACCTGGAGATAACTGAGGATCAAAGTAGGGACCTTCTGCCTGCACAGCTTACGTTCTGCCCCTGAACTACAACCGCAGACCAGTGTTCCGCATGGCGAGCATGCTTCATGGCTGCTGTCCCTCCCAAATGGCAACAAACACACCTGCACACACAGCACACAGGCATCCCCTCATGCACACAATCAAAACAAGAAGCCCTTGCACAAACCCAGTGGCCTCGTTGGATCAAGGAGCTGAGCTGGCAACCAAAAGTCAGGCACATTCAAGGTCTTGTTGCCACCATTAAAGAAAACAACAAATACCAACCTCTGGGAATTACTGATCCATTTAAAAAATGTTTAGCTGTTCCTGAGTTCATTCATTAATCCAGCCACTTTAATCCAGTTTTTCTAACTCGGCAGCAAAGAATTGGAACGGCTGTTCTAGCTCATAGAAGTCACATGTCAATCCATTTCTCACTGCTTTACAGGAGGGGATTTTGGGGGTTTTAAGACAAAGCAACAGCAGCCCTGGTAGGTTACTTCTTCTTGCGTGGAGAGAGTTCTAGCACACAGAGAACAGGCCTGGCAATGATAGCCGATGTTTTAATGCTGGGAGGGAGGGAGTAGAGCCGACCCTCCGTAGGAAAATGTAGAGTTGGCTCTTGGACCTCATATTGGCAAGAATCAAATCCAGGTATCAGTTTCCATTTGTGGACCAGGAAGTGAACACCATGCTTTTTTAATAAAATTAATAAAATTCTGCTGATGAGGGGGTTTTTTTCTTTTTTTTTTTTTTTTGCTGTCTATTTGATGGTGGTGACATTTACCTCAGATCTTCTACAATTGTATTATTCCATGCTAAGTAAATATATGGGTATAAAAATGCATTGCTCTATAAAAAAACAGAACTTAGCCTCTCCTTACAGATTAGTACTTTTTCAGCTTTTGGGGAGGTTCCCTTGAAATATGGTGTGTGTGTGTGTGTGTGTGTTTACTAGAGATTAAATGCAGATCCAGAAGGGACATCAGGAACCCATCCAAATCAGAAAATTCTGAGAGTAGGAAAAGGGGTTGTTTTGTTGACTGCCTGAGCATTTGATTTTCTTTCTTTAAAAAACTATCAGCAAATTATGAGTGTTAATTACATCTGTGTTACATAAGCTTTATTTTTTGCTCTGTTCTCCCCACTCCCTGAAACAGAATGTTGTAGAACTAGTCAAGGCTGCAGACCTCCCTTTCCCGGCTCCTTTGGAAGAAGGGCTGCCCTGCAATATTTATTCCAAATTTATAGCAATGGCTCCTGAGGAAGAGGGTGCAACCCAGGTAAGGGGAATTTCATATTAAACAATACTTTGCTCAAGAAAACGACATGCTCCTCAGTTCCTGCCACCCAAAACCAAAAGCAAAGCATATATTCTAGCTCCTCTGTGGCGAAAAAAGCTGCTTAAATGCAGCATGTTCCTCTGGCTATAGCCCAAAGGTGAATATCTAATAACTTTATTGCATCCTTCACCAACCAGTGCCCATTCCAGCTTGGAATGATGGGAGTTGTAGTCCAATACATCTGGAGGACATGAGCTTGGCAAAGGCTGGTTTATCAAGTAGTAGATGGGCTCAGTTTCTCAAGCTCTGTGTCATTCTACCTTCTATTAGTTCGGCCAAAGATTTATGCTTTTATGTCAGAACACTTATGTGGTTTTTGTATATTATTTTCAGACTGACACTTTGAATGTTGGATTTCTTTGTACTCTTCTTAGGAAACGGATGGAGGGTCTCTTTCAGAAGAGCAGGCTGAAGCTGAAAGCTTCGTAGATCCTTTGACAGGTTACACCATAGAAGATGTCCAGTCAGTACTGGGCCAAATCACCAGTGAAATTATTGGCAACGTTCAGGTATTGTTACTAGAATTGCACTGAATGTTCTATTTCTGGCACCCGTTATACTAGTGGAAATCTGTGAGAAGACAATTGTGCTAGGGAAAGATGAAAGCAGGCGACGAAGAGGAAGATCAGCCGCGAAGTAGATGGATTCTATAAAGGAAGCCATTGTATCACGTTTGCAAGAGCTGAGCAGGGCTGTCAGGGACAGGAGGTTTTAGAGGTGAGTCATCCATACCGTCACAGTAAGAAAGGGACGGCTTGGTGGAATATAGCAGCAACAAACCGCACCTTGCTTGCTGTGGCACACAAGAAGCGTCATTTGCTAATGCAGGCTTGCACAGGTCTTCACTACCTTTAGCCATGTTGCCCTGTTCACATTCGTGCTAAGCTGCCTCCCTCAATGTCCCCACCCCACGCAAGCATGAAAACAACACATACCGGAATGTAATGAGACGCAAATGTCTGCACAGACCTAGTTATGGATGGCAGGAAAACTGCCATTACCGGGACATGGAAAAGTATCTGCTGACTTCCATCTTTCGCTTGTCCATGTTGTATAACCTCTGCCTGTTGACCTTTACCATATCATGCCTGTAGTCTAAACCATTCATTCATTCATTCATTCATTCATTCATTTTAAAACATTTGTATTCTGCCCAATTGTGCCACAGCACATCTGGCCAGCTCACAATCACATTTAAAGAGACCAATAAAAATCCAACAATGCTCAATATGTTTGGATTGCTTCCACAGTAGAACCCTTCAGTGTTGCTTTGCTAGAACCAGTCAGAAATATAACGGAATTTTCACATAGCAATCAATATACTGCCACATTTTGAAGTAATATTCTTCCCTCTAGCTCAAATTCTTCTAAAATTGGCTCACGCATAAGTTCCATTCAACAAAAACCCTTTCGGACGTCAGAGTTTCATGTTTGCAAGTTCTACCTCTTTTATGACTTCCTATTAACAGAGCAGACAGGAAAACCTTTAACTGAAGGCACAGGAGCTCTGAGAAGCCCCAGCAAGTGTTTTTGCCTGTTCACAATACATCCTGGCGCTGCATTGAAGCATTGTTGTAAAGCATCTGTTGTAAACTCTGAACTGTAAGGGTTTCGCAAGGAATATGGTTTCGATTCTCTGTTTAAAAAAAACAAGGGAATTAAGGATGGCAATCTCAGAGGGAGGGTCAAGAGTGGAATGTATCTCTCGCTGCAGAGAGTGAGAGATACAATGATGTAAACGTTGCCAGAATAGCAAAGAATCAGGACTAAACGTTGGCATAGTTATTTGCTTGGCAGATGCAGGGATGAAGGGCAGCGAGTATATCAGACCTGCCCCAAATGTGATCCACAAAGCTTGAAGGATCCCATCAGTCATGATCTATGACCCACCCAGTGCCTGACAGCAAACGCCCCTGCTTTGCAGTCCAAGATGGGCAGCAAAACCAGAAAGGTGTATAGGGTAAGATGTCAGACATGGCTGGCAGGCTGCATTTGGCATGGTACATCACTACTGTTGTAGACCTGAGCTAGGCAGGACACTGGATAAATCAGGGGAAATTCATACGTACAGTTTAGGAGATTGCCATTACACAGTTAATTTAAGCCTTTTTCCCTCTGCCTAGATCCCATTGTCCAGGACTTGCCAAAGATGAAAAGGAACAGTGAACAGTAATGACCCAATCCATAATAATAGTGGCAGTAGAAAAGTGAAGGCATCCTTTTGGGGCCAATCTGAGAAACTGTCATGGGCACTACCACGAAATGGCCACTTTGGCTAGCCCCAGCAAATAAGTAACCTGCCAAAATAACTGACAGAGGGGCAGCAGTAGAGGGGGTTTGAGCCAGAACACAACACCTCTGATCCCGTCATTCTCATCTCCCTCCATCCATCCCTCTCTCCCTCCATCCCTCTCTCTTTCTTCTTTTTCTAAGAAAAAAGCATCGATCTGCAACTGTCCATTGTCTTCATTTCCTAAGAATGTCTCTGAACCCCATCATGTGGGCCAGAGGCATCCATGAGAAAAAGAAGACAGCACATGCAGGGGGCTCTTCATTGTTAGGAAGTGATCCCAAACAAATGTGTTTGAGATACGTTACGTATATAAAAATGGGATACATGCTGTATATGAAAATGTGTGTGTGTGTCTGAACTGGGAGGTGGAAGGCATCTTGATGGGCACCAGGCAAGGTCTGAAAGGATAGACTGATGCCCACAGAAACCATATTGCCAACCCTTCAGTAGAGCGACACTTGGCCAAGCTTGCTTAAGATTTCCTACAAACCACAGCAAGATGTGCTGAACACAAAGCCTTTATTATTAACAAAGGAACGCAATATCTGCTTGCCTCAAACACTACAGCTTCTTCATAAAGCAAGAGCTTGAAATTCAGATCATATCAAATTAATCACTGATGTTTCCTCCATAAATATACAGCAGCCCATTCTAGCCTTATTGCAACCCTGTGCGGTATTATGGAGCAGCTGAAGGCCAGCCAACTTAACCAGTCATGTTTGCCATCCTTTCCAATCAATGTACAGAAGAAGCACACTTCCATCCATAGGGTTTACAACTGGTATTCTCCTCTTGGTGAAGTCAAAGACAATTAGCAAAATCAGAATATAATAATAAATAGGTAGAAGGGCAGAGCAATATCTTTAGATTTGGAATGGAAAATAATCACTCTAAGCAATATAATAGAATTGGACATAAGCAATGAAGCAAAGGAGATCACGTTACGTCAAAGAGAATGAGCTTCAAAGATAGGAGCCAGCAAATGATGGCAGCCGGTGCCCTGCAAAACAGAAGAGCTCACAGGCTTATCTTTGGCATGGGCTTCTTCCCTTGCTCGCTGTACCCAGTCCCGTCATGAAAGCTGGAAAGGGTATAATTGCAACACATCGACTTAGGTCTTTTTATTTGTGTGCTAATAAATCACAAGAATGTGACAATGCGCAAAAGAAAATTTGGGTATTTTGAAGTTCATCTAATATCTATCATACGCAAATCTTTTCTGATTTAGCCCCTGTGCAAAGACCATGTCTCCCAGGCATCTTCCTGGGTATTGTTTAGTTTGGGGCATTGGTACTATGACCACTGGGATCCAGTTGTATGAACGATGTTCTCAGATCCTATGGCATCAGTACTCCAAGTTACTTTCAGGATGCCACTGACTTCATGAGAAAACTGCAATCCACTGAAAATGCCCCAGTGAATATCATCCTGGTTACGCTGGATGTTGAGGCCTTTTCTGCCAACATCCCCGGTAACAATTGACTGCAAGTCACCAGGAGTCTTATCTCTGATTCTGCTGCAGCACATCGAGCTGCCAAACTCTTCCACTTTGTTTGTATCCACACTTACATCGGCTTTGGGTGGAGCACATTTCTTCAGATCAGTGTCAGGGTGTTCACGGGACTCCACAATATGCCAGCTTCTTCATGGCTGACTTAGACCAGCCCTTTCTCACCTCCTTTCCCTGAATGCCTGGTGCCATTTTAATCTTCTGGAATCCTGGACAGGAGACATTTGAGCAGTTCTATCAGGACTTCCGTCATTTTCATCTCACCATGAGCCTGAGCCTTGATTAGTCCACGCACCTCCTTTCTTTGCAGCTCCATAACAAACATATAAGCATCACCTCATATCAGAAACTTGCTAGCCAGTATGCATATTTACATGCTTCCAATTACCTTCCAAATAACCCATCAAACCTCTCAGTACAACCAAAACTCCAGAGCAAAATCATTGGACCAAACCTCGGAATTTAAGGATTGACGTAAGGCATTTTTTTAAAACTACAGTACCCACCCAACTGAAAAAAACAGGTTGACAAAGGCCAAACTCAAACCCAGTAATAGTTTACTACTGTACAGACAGAGAAAAGAGGAGAATGTCATTTGTTATCACCAATAGCTCCTAGCTGAAACAACTCAAAAATACCAGTGAGCTACATCCTGGACGATGGGTGGATTTGCACATCACCCTAACATACGCTGGCAATAAGCTGTGGTGGATTGATTATTTCAGTAACTCATGCCCAACAAATGATCAGGCTCACTCCCCATGGCTTATTCTCCTCCTTTTTCCTCTAACCAGAATCCCAGAAGCACCATGGTAGGATGGACTTGTCTTCCTGTTGCAAACAGTTTTCTGCTTCACAGTAGCTCCCCCCCCCTTTAAATCATTCCCCCCACCCTTTTAGAGGCTGCCTTTTAATTCAGAAGTTCAGTGCATTCATCTTCATTTCGAATCAGATAAAGATGTTGTTTCGAATCACATGTTCAGTAGCTTACCAATGTCAAGATGCCTGTGCCATCATAAACAACTATTTTGTGAATGGTCACTGTTAATAATGTAATTGTCATGGTACTATCTGCATTTCATTTCCCCTTAGCCTCACTGTTATCCCCCACCACCAAGTTCTGCAGCTCAGGACTTTAAGCATCTGATGGACTAGATTCTAATCTATGGATGTTTATGCCATAATAAAATCATCACTTAAGTTGCCAATTTCTGGTCTGTTATGGAACTGAAACTACTTTGGTGGGTAATATACCTCAGAGTAATTGAAGGAGGTGCAAACTCATTAACTCTAGTAGACTTCCTGGGGACCTTTAGTAGCATCAGCCATTATATTCTTGCAGGCAAGACTTGGAAACATGAGGTTATGGTGATTGATGTTCTTCCTGGACTCCATAGATTGTGATGTGGGACTACTGTTCTATGGCTGTTGGCTTCTGGAATGCCTTGGGGTTCTAGCTTGTCTCCCTCGGCATAACGTCTGTATAGACCTGCTGGGAGACATCATCTGGAGATTTGGGTTCAAGTGTCATCAGTATGCAGATGGCAAACAATGGTACCTCCCTTTTCCATCTCTCAGTTCCAAGGAAGCTATGGAAACCTTGATCCAGCAAGACCGTTTTGGAATGAATGAGGACAAACAAGCTGATTAAGACAGATAAGACAGAGCTACTCTGGGTGGGAATCTGCCCCCATCCAGAGAAAACAGATCTTGGCGCTGCCATACACACGCAGGTTATGTCCTGTACTAGAGCCTTGCAATGTGTTCTGTGTGAAGTTGCCTTTGAAAGCCATTGGGAAGCTTCAGTTGGTGCAGAAAGCAGCTGTCCAGTTGCTTTGAGAGGGGCAAGGGCTGGAGCCTAAAATACCTGTTACCTAAATCCACTGGTTACCAGTTTGGTTTTAGGTCCAATATAAAGTTGTGGTAGTTTTCTTTAGGATACTGGAAGGGTTAGGATCAGGTTGATGGTTTTTGAAGCCCCTTTCTGTTCCATTCTCATTGTAACTGACATTGTAATATTCAGTATGCTATCGCTGCTGCTTTTATGCTTAATTTCTAATTACATTTATATTGTTATATTCTGCTAATATTGTGTAACTGCTGCTGTTGTAATATTGTTTAGATTGTAATTTGAAGGATTGTAATATTCTATAATGAAATTTTATCTTTTAATATGTTGTGAGAATTCTTGGGAGGGTTGATCCTGAAAGACAGTGTATAGGAAGGAAGGAAGGATCTCCGCGGTCACCAGTCATTTTATCAAAAATGGACCAGAAAGAACCAAACTCCATCTTCTGCCCACCCAAGTTTTATACTGCTGTCTAATCATAATGAATCAGCCAAGCGTTTAGTTTGCAACTTTACAAGGGTTCAATATAAGGGGTCTAAATTTTGTCTGATGTTGTAAATAGAACATACAGTCTTTGAAAAGCCTACACTTTTGTTGCATTCGATCCCTTTCATCAAGCTGTGCCATCTTTTCCCACAAACATACAGATATCCACATACTGAAACAGTCGCTACTCATTAATGGAATTTAATCCAGTGTTTGTACAGGTTTTCTGGCAACCAAACCTCTCTGCCGAAATACGTTTGTTGCCACCATTGAACTTCCACTGTGAATTCTCCAATGAAAACTAAGCTTAGCATTCTGATGCCCCTCTGTATGTTTATTGGCAATTAAGCTTTAGTTAAGAGACAAGCCACATCAAGGAAGCCAATTCATTTATGGAGGTTCTGTTTCATTTCATTTTCAATAGTATTTCTTTAAGGGGAATAGATTTTCCTAAAGATTTAATGTCTTCAGCAAAGGAATGAAGACAGGGACAATAACCCAAATGCCAGAGGATTCTATACCCCTCACCAGTTTGGTATTCTTCTTGTTAAATTTAATCAGAGAATGCACAGTTATGGGGGCGAGAGATGATTGTCACCATATCACTTCCTGTGAATTATAAACATGCAGCGCTGTGAACTGTGCTTGCTGCCATCGGAGCAAGCGTTGCTGTGTTAGTGCAGGTTGGTTCATCCTAAGGTCTGCAGATCAGGAAGAGGTTTGGAAGATGATGGGCTGGATCCAGCTTTGCAGCTTTGTCAGTGAAACTAGGAAAGCTTTCCCACCATCAAGCCACTCCCCCGTCCTCCAAATCTGCTCTCGTGAGCTGGGCCATCTTTCAGAGCAGGTTTTTTTCATAGCACACGGGGCTGCAAGTGGAAGGAAAGAGGGAGAGATCCCTGGTACTTTGGCTGACTTCCATCACTGTGACATTGGCTGCAACCCAGTGTCTGTTTTTGCCATGTGGAAGCAGTGAAGCAGTGTGCGAGAGCTAATAGCTCAGGGGTACCCACTTCTGTTTCTCATTTTTTCCAAAACTCTCTCTCTTTACAGTCCGAGATAAACGAAAAGCTGCAAACACAGGAGGAGGCCTATTCGGCCAGAATAGACAAGCTGAAGAAGGCCTGAAAGAAAAACATGTCCAAGCAGAGTGATGGGGTGTCTTTCACCGATCGTTTAGATGTGTTTTATTTCCTAAACTCAGCATAATTGGGTCATTATTTTGCCATCCACTGCTCTGACATCACTAATGTAACACTTGTAGATCTATTGGATGTATATTTTGTATTAAAGTTGGACCTTTATTGAAATAATCTGGGAAAAATGAAATAAATAGTGAAATAAGCATTTGATTCTGTTATTTTTATAATGTGAGTGACATCAGAATTGTAGAATTCCGTGCACGCTTCCGTGGAAGTCCTGCAGAACATCCAGGGATGTAAAAAGGGTTTAAACTAAACCAGTTCTGCATTTATGAGTTCCCTGCTTTCCATTCTGTCATCCATACTTGCTATGCCTAAAGGAATACTGTGCCCTGAAGCCAGTATGTGCTTATTTGCCTATGCTGAGTTAATCAGAATTTGGGTCTTTTCCCCTACCCTCCCTTCTATACCCACTTCTCATGAGACCAAAAAGAATTGCTTCTGAAGACTATGGACAATTCGAATGTAAAGCAGCATGGGGACAACGTTGAATGAGGAAATAATTTCCTATAGACCAAACCGAACAAGATAGACGCATTTTATATTCCCCAGAACATTTAGATGATGACTCTGCTTGGAAAAGTTTCCTTTTCACTACCAAATACACAATCAGAAATTTGGAGATTTAGATTATCCAGTGCCTACCAGTCTTGCATTATTCTCATGCATAGGGTTGCCTTTTTAATGTCTTTAAATGACCTTACCTTTGTGTGAGAATGGAGAACAAATATCACCACTGGCCAGCATCCCATCACCTTCTGAATTACAGGTTTCTTTGGTTGTTTAGCTTTGCCACTTATGCTCCAGCTTTGTTGCTGTGTAGCTGCTGCATCTCTTCAGTATTTGCCTTCTCATCCCTATGCCAAGTTTCTTTGTGGCTGTAAATGGTCCCTTGACTCTTGTCCAGTTCTCTCCATCCAGATTTATTCTTTAGCTTGTGCCCTGACCCTCCTTTCCAGGACCACTGTTTATTCGTTTATTATTATTTATTAAAAGCTTTTATATATCATCCTCTACAAGTATCTTGGGGTGGTTTTACAATAAAACCAGAACAAAATAAAATAAGATAAAGCACAACATCCAATTCCAATAAATAAAATCCACCTTAAAAACCATTAAACATTAAAATAGTGGGAAAATAAAAAGGGGTTTGCCTGGTGCCGAAAAGGATAAAGCGTAGAATAAAAAGCATAAACCTCTCTGGGTAGTCCACAATTGAGGTGCCACCACAGTGAAGGCCCTTCTCTGGGTAACCGCCCTCCTAATCTTCAAGGAGAGCTCCCGGAGGAGGACCTCCACCTCAGGACCACTGTTGCCCTTAAGTGAACTTGACCCTATGAACTTGACGTCCAGACATTTTTAGCTTCCTTTCTATGGTTTGGTTACTTTTGTTGGACATGTTTGGCTGACCACCAGCCCTGCCATGGGCAGGTACCTCTGGTTTCTCCCCATGTGCTTCTGCATTGTCTCAGGTACACAGAAGGCTGCTGCTGGTGAAGGAATGAGCCACTAGTGTGGCTCTACCACACTACCCACCTAACCTAACCAGAGTCGGATTGACGCTGTTCAAAGCAATTGCCTGGCAGAAGCCTAGCTAAGTGGCCATCACCTCCATCTTGTGGTGGAGAGTTCCATAAGCTGATGGTGCCCAGTGTGAAGAAGCGCACCTGTTGTCTGCTCCTGGACCCACTGTCAATTTCAGTCCGGAGGTCTAGAATAATGAAATGGGGGTGGAGGGAGGAACGACCCTCTCATCATCTTCATTTATAATTATACAACAGAATTATCCTCTGGTCACAAGACATCTTCTGAGGAGACACAGGATAGTTCCGATTCCCAGCCCCAATTCCCCTTCCCCTGTTTCCTCATAGCTGGCACAGAAAGGAGCATTCCAGCCGCTCTCCAAGGTTGGGAAAGTGACTTCAGAAGAAGGAAGGACGGAAGGACGGATGGACGGCATGGAAATGAAGGAAGGAGACCAGAGCAGCCACAAGGTAAGGTGTAGAGCTGCTTGCCTGAGATCCTCTTTCAGTTTTTCCATGTAAGGGAGGTATTCAAATCCATTAATTGTTTTTCGTTACTGTTTTCTGGCTATAGCATCCTTTTTGTGATTGGACAATGAGACGATATTGCAACTGGCCATTTTGTGTTCATTCTTTTTGATTCCCACCATCTTTTTTTTTTTTTATCAGAATCACCCAACATCAGTAGCACAAGACACTGGTATGAGACTTCAGTGCCAGACTCATGTTCATCTTTAATACACTAGGCCTGACTTTGATTTATTCCAGCACACTTTGAAAATGGATATTGCCCACCACCACCGTCACCACCTAGATTTTATGGTGTCCTGGAAGATCTATAACGCACTTCGAACATGAAAAAGCGCTATATAAGTGTGACAGGATTGTGATTTGTTAACATGTAGACTTCACACACATGTGGGGCATCTGTGTGTTTTTTTTAAACAGGAACTTCATGGCAGGCTCCATTCTGTATGATATACCTACTCCAAGAGCCCTGCTGAAGAAACTATAGCTTATGTCTGTTGATTGCAACCGGACACCTTTGGAATCTGTTCACATTTTCCAATAAAGCTGGATCATAAAACCAAAAGAATAGGAAAGAGATGGCGAATGCTGTATAAACGATTATATATGGTGCAAAAGGAAAACGAAGCTTTGCAGCCACTTCATACGTGAAATGATACGTACGTGTTGGGAGTCAGGGTGGGATTAGCATCTGAATGGTTTGTGTTGGGAGTCGGGGTGCCATTAGCATCTGATGGCTTATTGCACTCAGGAGGGCCTTTTGCCTGCAACCCAGAATTTCCATAGAACCCACAGCCATGCCAGTCATTGACTGGGTTCAGACAAAGGCAGTCAGTCCTAGCGGGTTTTTACCATTACTGGTGTGTCATGTCTGAACCCAGTTGTGGCATTTCTCCATGGTAAGACTGCAAGGAGGGTGGCTACCAGGGGAAGGGCCTTTTCAGTTGTGACACCCTGGCTATGGAATGAGCTCTGCAAAGAGTTGTGCCTGGCACCTACTTTATTTTTTTTTTCAGCTCCAGGTGAAAACCTTTTTATTTTTTTATTTTTAACTATCTTTTTAATATAGCATTATATCCTCTCTGCGGATTCAGCTGCACTTGCTGTGGTTTTATTGTCCTATGTTATTTTCTTTCTTTCTCGTTTGTGTGTTTTTAACTTTTGTGAACTGCCCAGAGAGCCTTGGCTATTGAGTGGTATGCAAATGAAGTAAGTAAAATAAAACAAATCTAAAATTCACATTGACACATGCTGAGAAGCCCCAAAACATACATTGAAACATACAGTAAATTCCATATAGTTTAGTGGGGCTTACTCCCAAGTGAGTGAGAATAGGATCACAGCCGTAAATGGAATCCATTCGCCTCCAAGTGATCTATTTAATATACTGCTCAGTTGTGTCATTAGGTGCCCATGCTTGGGTTGTGCTTCATTGGCACCACTGACACAAAGAATAGCTAGACTGTTAAGTCTTAATGCTACCTTGGCTTTCGCCTTTTTCGTACAGCAAGGAAGGGACAACAATAGGGCAGATTGTACAGATGTGTTTTCTGATGCTGCTTGTTCTTGCATTAGTGGAAATCTCTGCCTCCTCTCTGCATCTGAACTTTTGTCAAAATGCAGATATTTTGCCCAATTATGAGTCGTTCGTATTTTGCTCAATTTGAGTTTCCTCAACGCAATACTGATTAAGTTTATGAGCAAAAGTAGCTTTGACCTGTTATGTTTCCAAGGGGCCTTGTAATGCAGCAAATTCCAAGGGATATTAGAGTACACCAAATATTTATATCCACAAGACATTTACAAGTCAAGCTGAAGGCCCAACAGCTTCTTTCTCATGCATAAAACAGCTACGCAATGTTGGAAAGGCAGGCGCTTGGATTGCTGCACTAGATCATAGTTTTCAGTCTTCTGTTTATAATAAAAAATGCCTTTCATTACACTAGAATAATCCACTTTTTGGTTTTATTAGTACAAGGATTCTTTGCCATTATGTTTTTTTGGTGATCTCTCCCATTTCAGCATTGGAAGGGCAAGTTGCGTACATGCTTAATTTTAAAAGCCAGTAGTTTCAAAGTAAAAGGAGCTGCACTAGACAACAAAGAAGTCTGCTTTCAGGCCACAAGGACTTTTATAGTTTTTTTATAGAGTCATTTCACGCATTTCCAGGTATGCCTACATTTTTTTAACTGTGCCTTGAAAAGGTACACTCACTGGACAGCCAAGACTGGGCACACCTCTGTACGAAGTACACCGTCAGCTGTGAACACGTGTTTGCCCTCCAGAACAGGTAAAAGATGCAGGTTTAAGTCCTGGGTGGGTTGGAAGGGGTCGCAAATGCAGTTTTCCTCAAGGGCCAGATTGCCCTTCCCGGCAAAGGCTGCTCGGTGCTCCATCACGACTGCCGCATCGCCCCCTTTGCTGTTATTCTTTGTATGCTGCTTCAGGCTAGGACAGTTGAAAGAACAATCAGTTGTGCCCCCCAGAAAAGCGGGGGTGGCTTCTGAATGAGCCGCTTCTGATCCAATTGCCCTGCCACTAACATGGAATTCTACAGGGAATCCTGTCTTTCATTTGTGGACTTCCTGAGTTTTCCCACTGCTTCATCTGTCTTTTGTTAAAACCACTGAAAATATATTCATATTCCCCTCCTGAACAGAAAATTTGTTAAGGAGGGGAATATGAAATAGCCATGCACAATGTATTTTGATTGGGGTCTTCCATCTGGAAACACCACCAAAAGGGACACGGGAGGGCCATCATTGTTCATAGTATGTACCCTCTTTTTAGATTTTCTGTCTCAGTATCATTTATATCCAGTGGGTTAGCTTAGGCTGCAGAAAGAATCTTACCACAGCGCCAGAAATCATGAATTTTGCCATGCATTGAATCTTTACTCTGGTGCACCAAACCTTTACTGCCCTGTATTAGACTTTTGTGGTGACATTTCCCTTTACATTCCCTCCATTTCTCAAGCTTTGATTCCCTTCCTCGCTCTTCTTCTGTCTGCCTATCCATCTCTTGCTTCTCACCTTCTGTTTCTGCTTTTCTGTCCTTAATTACATGCCCATTTTCGCAGAGTTGAATGGATGAGAAATACCATTTGCTTGTGTGAAATGGTTACAGAAGCTATGACAAAGCTAGGTTGACTAGGGATGATGGGTGCTGTAGACCACACAATTTAGTAATTTAGCTTCCATTCCTTTCAGCGGGTCTCCATTGGGTCAGACTAAGTCAGATTCAACCCAGTCTCTATTTCCAGCATAAGGTATCTTGAGAGACCATTCTTGTGACTTCTCACCGGATGGCAATTCCTCTCAGGGAGCATGACCAAAGTTCAAGCATCATCTAAAACTGTTGCAAGACCTCTTCAAAAAACAAAAATTGCACAGGGGGGCAAGCATAAAGCAGAGGGTTGTAGCATTGCAGGAGGGAGTAGTATCTGTTATTTTATCAGATGTGTTCTTCTAATTTTATCTAGATATTTAGCAGTGTGCCTTTCTCATTACAGGCCACTAGTACATCAGAACTGGATCCTACTAAAAGCTTAGCCTGCTTTTTCCGGCAGCAGCCAAAATGTGCCTTGTGAGCACTCAGAAGCACAGCCTCTCTGATGGTCAGAAGAACAATGCCTCAATATATTTAGCCATCATGGTTGATAGACCTTGGTAGAGCTCCTGGAGATGAGACAGGCAACAGCATCAATAATACCAGCATTGGAATGAAAGCTCTGCAGCGCAAGAACTTCCTATGTTGTAACTATAAGTCATAACGAGAGCTGTTTGTTACTGTGATTAGGGAGTTGGACCAGAACTCAGGAAATCCTCGTTCTAGTCCCAGGGTGACTTCACACCAGGTCTTCTCAAGAGAGGGCTGCTCTTGTGAGGATAAAAGGCAGTGCAGGATTGTGTGAGCTGCCTTGGATTTTCTACAGGAAGAAGGCAAGATATAAATAAAATATATAACTAGCCTGGCCCCTGTTGCCTTCAGCGCCATCTACTCTAGCATTGGAATGCTGCCCTTGCCTGGGAGCTTCTTCAAAATTAAAGTTGTCTCCTGGGCTGTAAGCAGTTAAGCACTCCCTGATCTAAAACTTTAGTGACACGCAACCAACATTCAAGGCTAATCCTCTTTTTTGTTCTCTCTGGTAGATAATGTTGTATTCCCTCTTGAGCACAGATTCATAATCTTCCCCAGAGCATAATATTAAAGTCAAACATTATCAGGCTACTCACAGGGAAAAATTTTGTCCCTTGATTGAGTTCCAGGGAAATGTTTTCAATTCTTGCCAAACACATGATGCGGATCATACTAACCATTTTTCCCAAGCCTTCTTGACCTCCCCTCCCCCAATCCTCACCATAATAAACAATTTTGCACTAATGGGCAGGGGGTAGAATTTGGAAGATGTTTGCAAATGAAGGGTCTACCACAAACAATGTTTCTACATTGCAAAAGAGTCCTGTTTCTAGGAAGTAGTTGGTTATTTTTATAATTAGGGAATACAGAGAAAATATCATGGAGAGCATTCCTTCGCGTAAAACAATCCCACCAGCTGTTCTGACCGTTCAGCTTAACCTACAGCACACAATTTTGAAAACTAGTCTTTAGTGATGACTCAGATAAGATGGTTGAAATGAATCTACCGAACTAGGCAATCGGGTCATGCAGCACAGTCAGGGAGCAAAAATAGACAAAGGGTTTTAGAAGCATTCATAAAAGATTGCTTGCCCTCAGTGAAAAAGTTCCACAACAGACAAATGCATCAGTGAGACAGGCCCTGAATCAGGTGTCAGTATTACTCCTCCATTCATGTATCATGGAGGAGGTGGGCTGTTCATCTTTTTTTTTTTTAAAGAAACATAGGACATAGACATTTCTATTTCTGTTCTTTTGTCATAACAAAGCACAATGTTCACAAAACTTTCTCTGACTTGCAATCTGCTGCCATGATTGAGGAGCTGATGGTGCCATTACACACATTACCCAGAAGGCTCTCGCTGACGACCATTTTTTCCCATTCAACTTGAACCGTGCCAAATAGGAAGAACCGCTTCTTCCAGAACTCACCCTCTGACACAAAATGTACATCTGTTGACACAGTAGCCAGCCGCTCTTCAATGATCTCCACCACTCTTTAAGTTACGTTTGTCTTCACTGTGAGTTGCTGATGTCTGAGTTTTGGGAGAAGAAAATGCATTTTCTGTCCCAATTACTTCCAGTTGAAATATGGAAGGAGATAACACCAAGACAACAAAATTATTCTTTTCAGGTATGTCTCACATTTCTTCTCATCTTTATATACCCCTATCCTTGCACCCACCTTGCACTCACAAGAGGGTATCTGCACCCCCATAAACACTTTCTGCTAATAACTTCAGTAGCAAGAAGTTTGCACTATTCAAAAGATTCGTAGCCCAGATTTCCATGAGCACAACTGAGATGACATTCAGGCTATGAACTCTGATTGCTCATGGTTTATTCAGTACCTTTGATAAAGTCTGTAAAGGTTTTCTTTGGTGAGAAAATTGTCTCTTTTGATTAATCAATTGATATATATTTTTCCCCAAGGGGTACACACTGGAAATTACACGCCTTGCCACCTGTTTACCAGCACCTCCCATTGAAACACAGCAGAGCAAATATTATTTCCAACTATAAAAGATGTGATTAGAAATGTTAATATAGGCCTTCAAGCTTTAATCGATTTAATTGGTAGATTAATCAACTCAAGCTTTAGGCTAAAATTGAAGGGCGTGTGTGTGTGTTTTTTAAAAGCGGGTTTGGAGCATATTACTCTAAAGGAGAACAATATATCTCCTTCAGTGCCTATGTTAGGTTTACTCATTTTCCATTTTAGCCTCTGTTTTCTATTGGTCCATCTGGACTACATGAAGGAGAATTTTCCAGAGATACTATGGCTGCAGCTGTTCCAGATTTAAGTACAGGAAAGAGGGAAAATATAAAATAATTCTGTCCATAAGAAATTAATATTTTAATTAATAAAATATTATTATAACCTTTGGTCTCTAATTCTCCCGGGGTGAAAATTCTAGGGATGTATTTTACCCACAGTTGATTTCCTTGGATTGAGGTCACAGATGGCTTATGGTGTTTCTGTGAGATTGGACTGATATCCCATTGAGCATCAGCAGAAGTGTTAGGATTCCATGCAATGCTTGCTTCTCTCTTTTGTACACTTTTTGTATGTTTCCAGGGCTCCGGCTCAGTTGGATCTTGTTTTAAACGCAAGTGTGGCTGCTGGTTAGAATGGTGGATTGGGGACTCAGAAGATCCGGGTTCTAGTCCCCACCTGGCCGTGAAACTTGCTGGGTGATTTTGGGCCACACAGAGACTCTCAGCCTGACCTACTTCACAGGGTTGTTGTTCTGACAACATAGAGCTATGTAAGCCAGCTTGAGTCAACAGTGGGGTATCAATGCATGTCACAAGAAACTATGACATGCATTTCACCTTCTTACCCATCTTCCCTAGCTGCCTGTCTGTCAGCAACTTACCCAGCTTCTGATATCTCTGCCAGCCAAGGCCTCCTTTCTCTCTTTCTCTTTCCCTTTCCTTTCTCTTTCCCAGGTTCATCACCAACATACCCCCAACCTGTTCCCCCTTCCCAGTCTCCCCACTGCTTTCATCATCCCCATCAACTTTAGAACCTGCTGCCACTTTCCCAGCCAGACAAAATGGCACAGCTACATAAGCAGGCCACTTCTCAACAGAGGGCATTGGTTTGCATAAATTTGCATGTGCTAATTTATGCATGCATACATAAATTCCGACATGATTGCTACAAATTAAATAGAAATGCAGTGTGGTGTTCTTACAAAAAGGTTGGCTATTAATACTAGGGATGCCATGATGGGCATAGCTAGTCAAAAACACTGATTTCCCTAAAATGCAAACTAATGAGACTAGAAGAAAAGCAAGCAGCCCAGGAGACTAATTACAGTGCAGGCAAGGGCACTGAGCTCCCAAACATGAAAGCGTTCCCTTCCCACATGGAGAAGAGGGTGGAGAGCAGCACTTGGCTTTCAGCATGCCAACCCCTCCATTTAAAAAAATGAAAAAAAGAAGAAAAAATATTAAACCAGAAGGAGCACAGCTCTGGACAGACATCAGGAAAGGTGTCAATAGCCACAGTGTTGGAAACCCTGTAAACAGAGGATTTTCCTCTGAAAAGGGGGGCACTGAGCCATCTTACTATTAACAGAGAGTTTCAGCTATGGGGCAATGTAGAAATAAAAGGTATACATCCATATATACCTAACCCATCTTGGGTTAAAATGTTTTACATTTTAAAAAATACTGTGGGGAGATGGGCCCTGAAGAAGGTGTTTGGGATGCTCTGGCACATGTGGACATTACCCTGGAAAAGGCCGTGACCCTCTGGAAGGTCCGGTCAGGGCCTTTCTTGCATCTTCCCCGAGATGCCACAGACTGAACCGTTTGCATCTCCTAAGGCTGCAGGACTTTCAGCCCTCTCCCTGCCAACGGGGATCCTACTGGAGCCCACGAGACTGACTTCTGGGTTTAGGCTTGTGCTCTTAGGCACATGCTTAAATCATTTTTTCTGAAAGTAACAGGACCTGAAAATGCCTGTCTTTCATGGGATTGTGTTATCTATTTCCAACAGAGCAAAAAGTTGGATATTTCACCATCCCAGTGAAATCAGTGGGCGCAGGTTGTAGTCAATGTTTTCTTTGGTTGCCTACATGGGTGCTTCTGGCTATGATTCATTTTCAAAAGCAGAACTGAAATTGCTTTGTCATTTAAACGGGTCTCAATTCCATTTGAGACCTATTATGATTTTCTTGTGGAACCTGCTGCTCATTTGTTAACCCCTTGCTTTTGTTCGCATATCTCATTCACACAATGGACTTTTCTTCTGTTTGAACACTGAAACTTTGTAAGGAAGTCATTCCACTGGAAAGTTTACAAGATCTTCAGACAAACCGGTTTGAACAAAGATCCAATTCCTTTTTTTAACATTGCCAGTTGAATGGAAAGATGGAATGGCCTAGATATAAGTCATGAATAATTTGAAAAGACTTCTTTTCTTTCTCTCTCTCTCTCTCTTAAACTCTCTCCTCCCTTTCCCCTTTTCAAGGCATTGAAAACTGCGGATTCTAGAAAAAAAGACAGAGGTGAGGAAATGTCATTTCATGTTGAATATGGGAGCACAGAGTGTGGGTTTTCAATTTACCACTATGTTTTTTAAAATATTTTTTCTTATTTATCCTCACACCCACTGTCCCTTCCTGCCTGTCATGAGGCTTACATATGTGCCTCGCAGTTCCCATCCAAGCAGTCAGCAAGATCTGCTTGGATGTTTCAACAGCAAGAGCAGCATTAGGATGCCTTCTACTTAGCCTTTTCTCCAGGAAAATTGAATAATGTGGGCTTGTGAACCAAAAAAACAGAGAGAAGATGCAAGAATTGGCTGGGATGAGCAAAGAGCAAAGGAAGATCTCTCAGATCTTAGTGGAAACTGCCCTGATTCACAGGTAGCACTAAACTATGATTTAGCATTACCGAGACAAACTGCAATAAATCTCAGCTTGTCGACATCTTATCACTTCCTCCTTCCTCCAGGGTGACTGCAAAGAGAAGTCAGAAGCTGCCACTTCCTTTTTTGATTAGACACAACTTGCCATGTCTTCCCACCCTGGAGAAATCATGGATATTCTTACTATGATTAGGTGAAACAAGCTACATCCAAACCATGGTTTATGGAACTGGCCTGTTTCAAATAACCATCATTAAGATTAACCACAGGTTACATATCAGACAACATACTAAAGTGATGGGTAATCTAAATTGCACTTCTGCTAACTTAAGAGAGCAGGTGCATCTGGCAGTGAGCATCATTTGCAGGGTAACTCAGTTGAAAGCCTCTGAAGAAACTCTTCAAGTTTAGGAAGATACTTCTGGGAGATGGTGGTCTCTGAAGGAACCTGGTTCCAAGCTGTGTAGGGCTTTAAAAGTGAACCTCAGATTGGGCCTGGAAATGGACTGGGAGCCTGTGGCAAAGCATGGGCATAATGTAGTCAAACCATGCAGTCCAGCTAATCTTCCAGTCCTGCCTGCAGTCCCAACTGTTTGCTAAAGGCACTGTAGTTGTTTAATTGGGAGGTTACCAGAGCATGGATAATTGTAGCCGAGTGATCTCCTTCGAGGTGGGATTGTGGCTTGCTGGTTTGCACAGGCACACTCTGGGTACATTATGCGGCATTTACTTATTTCCTTCCAACATCTCCAGTGTGATGCTAGCAAAGTCCCCGTTCTTTGCTATAATTACATGCTAACAAACAGCAGTGTAACAGACCCTTTGATCTATCCATCCTATGATCGCCTACTTCAGATGTTTACTGAAACCCTAAATCTAATCCTATGTACACTGACTCGAGAGCAAGACTGAATAGGGCATACTTCTGAGTGAACTGAAGGTGCCTTGTGCAATGGGGGAGCAGACGGATCTCCTTGACTATGCAGGTGATTTTTATCTGATTTTTTTTTATTAAATTACTTTGACTTCATCTTTCTGTTTGAAAAGCTTATGTCAGCTTACATCAAATACATTAAAATAGTAATAAAATACAATGAGTTGCAAATAAAGCAGCAGGGAAAGAGGGAGGGAGGGAGGGAGGGAGGGAGAGAAGAAAACAGCTGATAATGTCATTAGTGGTGTGGGTACTCCATGCACAAACCTGATCCCATAGATGGGTGATTAATGCAGTGCCGCTTCTTCAAAGAAGAGAAAGGAGATAGCACAAATTTGACACCTGCCTGCCCAGTCATCTACACAAAGCAGCCTTTTCATACTGGGGGAGGGAAAGGTCTTTACATTAGCCTGGTAAATGTATACACTGGATTACAGCATTCCATTGTTTCTGGCAGCCTTTCCAAATGGATGCCCCATACACATGTTGTACCAGAACTCCTGTCATCCCCAGCCAGCAGGCACAGGCTAGCTGGAGGTGATGGGAGTTGTATTACTGCACATCTGGAGGGTGCCAGTTTGGGGAGGCTAGCTTATAGTTCGGACTGAACAACAAAGTGTCTGTTTTCATGCACAGATTGATAAGGGGAGAAACAAAAGTCCTTAAAAAAGATGCAGAGAAAAGTCAACGCACAGCCCAACACTGAGAAGCATTGCCATACTTTAACTGGGATGACATTCACTTGGGACTGAGCAGGCATGATGTTATTTATGCTATTGGCTTTGACCAATTTGGCTTTTTTCATTTTATTTTTAAATATATCTTTATATTGGTTGGGGCAGGGAAGCCGGGTGCAAACTGCTTCTTAATTCTTTGCCCCCATTTTGTTTGCAATCAGAATCAGAGTTTCCCCACCCGATTTGGCTGCTGTTAGGAAAACTCCCTGCCTTTTGTATTCTTCTGTATTCTGGTTCTGTTTTCTTTACCATTCACTGCTCGGTAATCCTTTTTTAAATATATAGAGTTTATACATTTGGTAAATTGATTAAATAAATCAGCCCTATTCCAGTTGGGATGATGGTGGTGCAAGGCATTCAAGCCCCCCCCCCCTCCCGCTACACTGCAAATCAGGCCTCCCAAGGTTTTCTCGTTTTTGGTAAGACAGACAAGGCCAAAGAGAAAAAACATTGCAAAAGAATCCTGCAAATTTTAGCATGGGAGGCGACACTTGATCACATGCCAGTAGCTCCAAAGTGTTGCTTGGGCATCCGTGGAGAGACTGCCAGGAGCATGGGTCTCTGGGGGTGGGAGGGGGGATCCCAGTGAATAAAAACAGGGCAACAATCAGAGCAGATGATCTCCACCACACAGGGCCATGGGATACCTACTGACTGGAGAACCCTGCAGGAGGAGGAGGAGGAGGAGGAAATCAATCCACAGTAAGCCCAATTGTCTATCGTGGGTTGTTCTGAGAATAGCACACACACGGTTGGGTTGTCGTGTCATGTGCGTTGTCAGTGGCTCTCCACATTTTCAGACCAGAATTTTTCCAGCCTTACCTGGAGATTCCAGAGATTGAGCATGGGTTCTTCTGCTCCCATTGAGTTACAACTGTTTTCCTTCATCTTGAGATTGTCTGGCCCCTTTTTTCTACTGCAAGGGTCTGCCATTACTCGTAAAACCTTTAT
Source organism: Varanus komodoensis (assembly GCF_004798865.1). Lineage (NCBI taxonomy): Eukaryota > Metazoa > Chordata > Lepidosauria > Squamata > Varanidae > Varanus > Varanus komodoensis. The sequence continues at coordinate 13,294,390 of NW_025335317.1, forward strand.
CAATCCTGTGCATCTGTGTTTCTAAACACCCTCCTTACTTCTTTAGTTGGAATACACACAATCCCAAACTGAAAACACCCTGGCTTTCCCAGATTTCAACCATAAATGAATTCCATTCATCTGTTTCTTTTAGCTAGCCTAGGCTACCATTTATTTACACACACAATCACACATGCATACATGAAACACTGTACTCCTATGCACATTGACTAAATACTAACAATTCAATGTGACGCATGCCTGGTGAGGAATACCCTAGGAAGTCTAAGATTGTAGTGTTAAGTGCAATTCTATGCACACTTACCTGAGAGGCAAGGAGAGTGGCTATGAGAAAGGGCCTTTTGGTGGTGGGACACCATCTGTGGAATGCCCACCCTAGAGAGGCTCACCGGGTGCCTGTCCTTTGGCGTTTGAAGTGCTAGTGCAAGCCATTTTATTTACTGCTTTTATTGCTTTTAAAATAGTGCATTTTTAATCACTACTAGTTTTACTTTGGTTTTCTGCATCATAGAGGTTTTTACTCTTTGCTGATGGTTTTATCTTGGTTTTATCATTGTTTTTTTGTTGTTTTAATGTATCATACAACACCTAAAGAACCTAGGTTGTTGGGCTGTGTAAATAAATCCCTGTATATAACAATATTGAGTACTTTGTGTGACATTTATGAAGCAATAACATATCTGAGTAGACTTGAGGTCTTGTTTTGTTACTGCCAAAGGCCTATGCAGTAGTTGCTGAGTGACATTCTGAAAGGAGTACAGTAGAGTGAGAGTTGTTTTGACTATGAATCCAGGTGGTTACACACACACACACACACACACGATCCATTAAAACAAAGATCCATTGAATTTGCTTCTGAGTAGATGCATAGGATTGCACCTTTAGTCTCAAAGAACGAGGTAGGGCTTACTTTTTTATAAGCATGTTTCGGATTGCATGGTACATGAAGCGCTGCTGTGGCTCTCAAAGAGATTCCTACTCTGTCTATAGCACAGCTATCCCTGGATCTGGTCAGTCCCCCGCCCCGCCCCGAAACTGCATCGTTGTCCTCTCTGCAGTGCAGCTCTACAGCCTTGTGTTGATATTTGCAGCAGAGATGGATGAACACAGAGGGAAGTCGGATGATGACCCACTTTCCAAGTGATTATTATTCAGCCTCAAAATGTTGGCGTACTATTTCAGGCAAGTTGAAGGGACAAGGACGAAAGGTTTCTAGGGCTAGAGGCATTTGGTTCTGGACCACTGTAATGCTTGCCCTTGAGCAGTAGCTCTTCAGCTTTAACTGGACTGCTAGAAGATCAGACTGTCACACTTGTGGTTGTTTTCGCACAGACGCCAGAAAGCAGCTAATGGGGAAGCAAAATACACACCTGGTCCATCAGATGTCCTAATCTGGGAGTGTTGTTTGAAAACCTTCTTTTGTTGTTTAAAGGGGATCCAGGGGAGGCGCAGGAAATTAAAGGCCAGACACCTCTTCTGGGGAAACAGGCCGAAGACATTATTCCAGGTGCAATTGTTAAGGATGGGATGAACCTTGTTGGAATCCATCCCTCCAAGCATTCACAGGCTTCTTCTTGTGCTTGGTCAGGTCTTCCAAATAGAGCTGAACCGAGAGGAAGTCCATGAAAGCTCACCAAGCCCCAAATGTGCAACTAGCGACCTTCCTCTGCATCAGCAGCAGCCCAAAAGGTGGCCATACCTGCCGCGGAAGAGAGATGTTCCTTTCCTGGTGAGCTCCCCATGACTGAATGCTCCATGACCAGCTCTCTTGACCATGGGAGCTCATGGGATCCAATTCCAAGGGAGCACCTCTCAAACACCAAGAACTTGGATTCTGGGCCTCCGAAATGCATTCCAGAGTCTGGGGAGCTGAGCCTAGGGAATCTGACAGATTCCTGGTACATCTCTGACAATTATTGAAGCACAGGTATAATATAAGAAGGACAAGTCTTGCTGAAGGACACTCAACATGGCTTCTTCAACACTAAGTCCTGTCTCAGTAATCTTTTAGTTATTTGAGAGGATCAACATGCCTGTGGATAGGAGTGAGCAAGACCCGAAGTACTAGAACTATTTAAAAGCCCCTGACAAAGTCTCTTACTGAAAACTCTTGAGCAAGCTTAGGATTCACGGGATAGGAAAAATGTCTGAAGATCAGGAAGCAGAGGATAGGAATAAATGTTTGGTTCTAACAGTAGAGGAATTTCAGCTCTCACCCCTTTTCCTCTTTCCCTGCTTTGTTCTCCCTCCTTTTTTGGTCTCTTTCTCCATTTCCCTATTTTTATCTCTCTCTCTCTCTCTCTCCCCTTCTTCCTTCCTTCCTTCCTTTTTGTGATTCGCTTCCCAAGCAGCCTCCCCTCCTTCATCCTCATTCACACAAGTGGCACCTTTTGTTTTCAAGACTAGTTCCTGTGAATGGCGATGTTTAATATCTACTAGTACACAGGAGGAAAGAGAGCTGACCCTTTCCTCTGTAGCTGCCAATCCCCCCCCCACAAAATATTTCCCCCACCAGATAGAGCAATTAGGCTTAGATAAATTAAATAAACAAAAACTTTTTCTGAAAGTCTAACTGGTGGGAGGGGCAATTTTCAGGTGGATTGTAATGCATGGGAGGGGAGAATTAACCCTTTCGTGGACATATTGCCATCCCTGCCCCCCACATTCAGCATGCAGTAATTAGGCTGTGTGGGGGGGAGCCCCTTCATATTCGTAGATTTGCTAACATTTTGTTTTGTTTTATTTTACTTTGCTAAACACAATTGCCACACAGGACCCAGTTATTGCAACTTAATTAGGCTAATCCTAATTGGCAGTGCTATAGAATGTTCTACCGAGGAATACCAGCTTGTGTTCCTGCCAGATTAATTTTGCCCACAAAACGTATTTCTGTAAAAGCAATTGCAGGATAATTCTGGCTGAGATTCCTGGATTTTATTGCTGCTAGGTTCTGGTTTTGATGCATTATGGGGGTTTTTTTGGGAGGGGGGTGCTGCTCCTGTGCTATGATGTGGTTTTAATAGCTTATTGTACATCATCTTGACTGCCCATTTTTATATTATACATAAATATATGAGATACCTATACACTATAAAGATTCAAAATAGGACTACAGGTAGTGATCATGCAACCCTATACTTGCACTCTTTCAAAGAGAGTATCTTCCATATTTTTACATTTGGAGCAAGATTATAGGATGGCTCCTGCATTTCTTCCCCAGTATTTCATTTCAGTGGACGTGGCCATATAAACCTTAGGGAAGTTAAATACTTGATCACCTGGTGGGCAGAAGGGAGACCAGTGGAAGCTGGAGGTTCTAATGTCCATGGGCTCTCTATATGCTCTGGATTTCACTCCAAACATTTGAGGAATGATGCCGAACTATTCTGGCTTCAATACCATGGACACCTCCTTGCAAGTTCATCATAAATTCTACCGTACATGCATAGCTGCACTGATGCTGGAGCCACCAGTGTTGATTGGAGGCCAGCATCTGCTGGCAGATCTGTGGGAGATCTGAAGTAGGTCAACAGGGACTTCCAATGCCCAGCGGCATAAAATGACCTACTTCCCCAGGTTATTCCACTGACAAGAAGAAAGCTGGAGGCAGAAGAGTGAACAAAAAGAGATCTTTGTGTGGGAGGTCTGTGTAAATGTTAGTACTCAGTGCAAATTCTTGGGTTCAGATTTTTAATTTTTATTTTTATTTTTTGCCTTTTGCACCCACCTCCATTGGGTGTTTGGGAGTTCTAGTAAAAAAAGCATATCCCAGAAGAGTGAAATCTAGCTATACCTGACTTAAATGATTTGCACTTCTGTTACTGCAAATAATAACAGTTACTACACATAACAATTCCTCTTTCCTCCAGTTTATAAAGTAAAGGGCAGAATTCTGCTCTTGATAGATCTAACTCTACTAAGGCAGACAGATAGGTAGATAAATCTATCTTGTTAGCCTTTTTAGATGAAATTGTGAATTACTGTATCTACTGTTTAGTTTCATCAGACATTTGATATCGAGATGTAGTTTTTCCCTTCTTGCGTTTCTGCTCCATAACCTCTAGGTGGTACTGTGCTATCATGGAAAAAATCAAGTACTGTATACTTTCCCAAATAATACCACATTTTCCCTGCTCTAAAAAGACCCAGGAAACAGAAGCAAAACTGGAGGATCAAATTGCCACCTAAAGAACCTGTCAACAACACATGTAGTTTGGAGGTACTGTGTGATGGGGGAACGGGGGCTGCCACGACCACCACCAAAAATAGAAAAAAAAAAAGAAGGAAAAATTTCAGAAAGAAGAAAGAGTTCAAAAATATGCTCAGGAACAACCTCTTCTGCGAAATTTCAGCTCAATTCTACTGCTACAAAGCATACAAATCTATGCTGATGCATCTGCAGCAAAAATCAAAGTGGTGTTACAGATAATGGCCAGTCAAGCTGCCGCCACCATATTGACTGCACTGTTCGAAATCAATATTTTCTATTGCATTCAATATTTATTTGCTTACAATATTTAAACACTGCCTACTCTACCTATGACATCTCTAGGCAGCTCACACTGCTAAGATAACACGTTCTAAAAACACAATGTTAAAACTCAACAATAAAATTCTAAACATTAAAAATCCAATTAATCTGATATAAATCTAAAATTCCAATAAATTAATAAACCCAGCAGGCCGTAACGACATCCATGGGAGGAATCGGCTATTAAAATATATTTTAAAAAGATAACTCTTTGCCTGGCGCTGAAAGGAGTACAGAGACGGTGCCAGGTGAATCTCCTGAGGGAGAGCATTCCAAATACGGGGAGCAGCAGCAGAGAAGGCCCTGTCCCTGTTAGCCACCCCTCTTACTTCCCTGAGGGATGGCTCCCGCAAAAGGGCCCCTGCATTGATCTCAAGGGCCAGGTACGCATATATGGCTGCACATGGTCCTCCAGATAACCGGGCCCAAGGCCATTTAGGGCTTTATTGGGCCCAGGGCACAACTGGTAACCAATGCAATTCTTTTAATGCAGGTGTTACATGGGCCACTGCAGGAGTACCAGACACCAACTGAGTGGCCCAATTCTGTACCAATTGCAATTTCCAGGCTGTCTTCAAGGACCACCCCACACATTACAATAATCCATTTTGGATGTGTGTGTGTGTATGTCTGTGTGTATGCCATTTAGTTCCAAGGAAAGCAGATGCATTCTTTCCAAACATGAGATTTCCCATGCAAGATCTTATGCTCATTATTTTCTGTAAAAGAGACTTAGCAGGACCAGGTCTGCTAGTTAGTAGATTTCAGCAAAGTAGATATGGTCACTGATCTCAGCTGAATACTGAATCTGAAAAAGAATTAATCCTAATTCTTTATGAAGATCTTTGCCTGTCTTTCCCTTGCTGCCCAATTAAATGAGTATTATTTCTCCTTAATTGATTTTTCAAGTAATTTATCACAGATTTATGAGAAGCAACCCACTTTAGAAGGTATTAGCTTTAATATTTGACACTTCTTAATGGATCATTTACTGCAGTCTCCATTTCCACCCGACAATTGATAATCTTTTGAACATTAGGGTTTCTAGACAATACACAAAGTACACAGGAGGTTTTAAAAATTCTTATTATAGTTTCATGATTTAAGATGGATGAGAAATTTAAAAAATAGTAAAATCCAAATGTTATCTCTAGAATGCTATTATAAGGTTTGGCATTAAGAAGAGTTCTTTGTTGCAATTATAATGTCTAGGGTTGCTTCTTTGCTGCAGATCTCAAACCTGGTGAAAACCAGTTTAATTTTGATGGCTCTCCTCACAGAAATGTGTGGATTGTAGTCTTGCAAGGTTGCTGTTGGAAAACCCTCTTCCCAAGCAAAATACATTTGAAATTGATTTAAATGTGCAGTGTAGACAACAATGGAATATACAGAGTCAGCTTTTTATTAATACATAACAGAACACAACACAACACAACACTGAAGATTCTGTTTCAAAATAGTTTACTACATTCACACAGATCCAGTGCCTATCAAATTTCCATTGAGTTGGTCCTGAAAACAAGGCAGTTTAGATGTTGAATGAAAAATGTTGTACTTTGACACCTGGCCACACATTTCTTAATCAAGAATTCTTTAGCATTTGGGGGAACACAAGGCAAGATGTAAAATGAGTCCATTCCTTCATATGTGAAAACAGCATGCAAGTATGGTCTTCAAGAATCCTTTCAAGAAATTGCTTTCAGCAAAGGTACTTAACTTTTTAAAAGATTGTGCATTTCCAAGATCTACTGACCCATATAATTCATACTGAAATAATATTATGTCCTTAGAAATACCTCTTCTGCCATTTTGTAGGGCAGGGGCCTACCAGTCCAAAAGTGGTCCCAGATGGTGCTATGTTTCATTCTGAGAACAAATGGTGATTTTGTGACTGACAATGTAGAATTTTTAAGCTTAAAATTGTACTTTCAGAAAATGTGCCCCCTGTCCCCATGCTTAGTTCATAGGCATATTGATTCTGTGACATAAAGTCTTCAAATTTGACTGTCTTTGCTTCTAATAGCAGGGCTGTTAGTATGGAGAAGAGGAAAGGAAATTCACACTGTGATGATAAATTATAAGGTGAACATTTTTATCAGAGAGAAGGGGATAATTTGACAGGGAGACACTAGATTTAGCTGCAGCACAAAGATCCACATAAAATGTATAATTCTGGCTTAAGGCTGAATGTATTCCCAGGAACAGGAAAACATATACCCATCCAGTCATTTTTTATGAAATGTCACATTTCTAGGCATGGAGGTGGACAATTCTGAGTTACCAGAAAGAAGGAAATGTATCACCAAATGAGGTCTAAAGGGGATGTCAATTTGCATAACATTTGGATGTGCTGATTTCTATGTACAGGTGCACATTTAGAAAGAACTAGTATTAGAATAGAAATGCAGTACATTTCATCATAAGCATATAGAGGATTGTGACCCGCAATTATACAACTCTGGTGCACCTGCAACTGGAGTATTGTGTTAAGTTTTGGGCTCCACATTCATTCATTAATTCATTCAGTCATTTCATTTGGGGAACTTGTATGCTGCCCCATTCACATAAGCCTCGGGATATAGCCAGGAAGGATACAGCCAGGTTAGAATTGGTGCAACGTGGGACCTCAAGGAAGGTGGCCGGATTGCAAGGAAAGCCGTATGAGGTGAGACTGGGGGAACTGAGTCTTTTCAGCTTGGAAAAGAGAAGACTCCAAGGGGATCTTATGGCAACATATAGGTATGTGAAGGGGTGTCATGCAGAGGTGGGTTGAGACCTGTTTTCCCCTGTGGAGGAGAGTAGAAAGCCTTCCAGTGGAGTACTTCTGACAGTTAGGACCTCCAGGGTATGGAATCTGCTTCCACAAGAGGTGGTTGAAACCCATCAGTGAGGGCATTCAAGGATACACATGGTAGGCATGGCATGAGCAGAGCCAGCTGGAGCCATGGGTCAGACTAGATGGCCCAGGAGACCCCTTCTGACTTGCTCTGCTTCTATGTTAATTTGCGTGACTTACTCAGTGTGCTGCCCAGGTACTGATGATGGGAAATTTCAAGACCCAGTTGGTCTTTATCTTTAAACCAAATTCAGTAGAGAACATTTTCAAAGGAGAGAACATCCTTTTCTGGCATTCCTTCAACTACAGGTTGGTCCTCTGCAAAAGCAGAGACACGGCCACCTACTAGGTATTACATCTTGAAATTTTAAAATGGCTGTTTCTCGTATGTAATCCTGCCTTAACCAAGGGACCCACCACTAGAAATCCTTTCCTGTGTGCTTGTGGGAGCCGCCACCAGCATAACTGGAAATTAGCTGTTCCAAGAGCAGCTGGAAACAAATGGAAACACTTGTTTCTGAACTGAGGCAGTTCCATAGAACATGCAGAAGGACACTTTCTGACCTGATTCTGTTCAAACAGCTGGCTTTCTGTTGCACAAGCTGGACCCACTGCTTGTGCAACAGTATTAGATACCACCCAAATTCCCAAGTTTACAGAAATCCATTTGAGGAAGTCAAAGGCCATCTTTTGTGAAAGACCTTCAAGTGTGCTACTTTCCAGAATTTCTTGTTATTTCCAAATATGGCTGTTTTACTCCTGCTCAGAAGTCCGATGGGAGAAGACGGTGCACCATGGGTATTTTAAGAGATGTCTCAGAATAGCACCACTTGAAAACAGAACAAACTGAATAACAAAGAATGAGGAACGTGGAATATGGAATGGACCTGCAGCTTCTAACCCCAGCTTATCAAATTATTGTATCTGTAACACCTCCAAAGAGGCAAATGCCCTACATTTTGTCTCAGCCAGCCTATTCTAGCTGGAGGTTGCTGGGAGTTGGGGCATCTCTCTCTCTCTCTCTCTCTCTCTCTCTCTCTCTCTCTCTCTCTCTCTCTCTCTGTGTGTGTGTT
>NW_025335317.1:13302929-13310515 GCF_004798865.1 Varanus komodoensis
AGAGAGAGAGAGAGAGAGAGAGAGAGAGAGAGAGAGAGAGAGAGAGATTGCTCCCTTAAAGATTTAATGGCTTTAAATTAATCAGTCTCTCAGTGTGACCTAGGCTAAAGGCAATGACTCACTAATCCTGATCTTCCTTTGGTTAGAAGCTTCTTTATGCATTATTCTTTCCTGCCTGCGTCCTGGTTTCCAGCTGGCTTCCCATTCAGGCCTCCCTGATCTTGTCAGGGCAATGGGAAAGGAGCTGCAGGCCAGAGACTCACATAGCTTCTGCCTTCTTTGTATAGGGCAGGCCAGCTTTTTGCTTTTACCCGCGGGTCCCTCTTGGCAGGGAATTGCTAATCCAGCAAAGGCCGCTCCCAGGTGGAAGGCTATTCTCAGCCAATCATCAGAAACTGGGCGGCTTGAGTAGGGCTGCCACTTGGATTGCCCCTTGGGAGCCCCTCCCTCCAATTCGCTGTCTTTTCTCTACCAGGATGGGGCCATAGAGGAACAGGTTGCTCTTTGCAAAAGGTCCGGCTCTAGTTGGCGTGAAAAGGTAGGCCTGGCCTAGTACACGTTGATGTTGAAATGCCTCTGCTCCCTCTTTTCAAGGAATTTAGTCCCTTCCCTTGCAAGAACCCCAAAATGCAAACAGGTCCTTCCCCCAACCCCCTTTTGGCCTCCCAAAACCCCTGGGGTTCAGGTGTGATTTCGCGAGAGGCCTAAAGTTACTCAGCTATGTTATGGAGGGCTCTCTGTGTCACATTAGCACTTTGCCGCTTTATATATAAGATAAAAACTGCCCCTAAAAGTATACATTTGCCAGGTCTGCTAGAATTGCCAGTGCTCCAAGACTGGCCTAGCGACTCCAGGCATTAGCAATAATCTGCAGGCATCAGGAATAATGTTGAAAACAATGCTGGTGATTTTAGCAGTTTAGTACTGTATAAAACTTTTGAGGCAGGAGATAAAATCGTCCAGGCACATTTTCAGTCCAAGCAGACAACCCAGTGGATTTGTGCCCTGTGCTTTTGTATTGCCTCACTCGGCTGCCAGTGCGAAGGTGGTTTTTTGTACTGTGCTGATACTGAAAGTCTTTGAGGCATATGCAGAGTGCACAGTATTCTGTTGGTATTTTAGATTTGTTTTGCAGGAGGAATTTCATCTTTAGCCAATGATGGGAATTGGTATTTGGTTTGGAAAATAACAATAGTATTTATGTAATTGCAAATCATTATTATATTTAATCAGAAATTATATAATGTGCTATATGATAAATACTTTATGAGTAATTCACTGGTATAATTTCAATTACCATGATGAAAGTAGCTTAACAGTAGAGAGCCAGTGTGATGTACTGGTTAACAGCGTGGGACTGGGACTCAGTTGAACTGGGTTCCAGTCCCCACTGAGCCATGGAGCCAACTGGGTGACTTTGGACCTGTCACAGGCTCTTAGCTCAACCTGCCTCATAAGGTTGTTGTTGTTGGGATAAGACTGAAGGCAGCAGGAGGAGAATGATGTAAGCCACTTCAAGTTCTTTTACAGAAAGAAAGAAGGTAGGATATAACTCAAATAAATAAATAACATAGTTTACGTGAGGACATGGGGTAACAAGATCCTATGGCCCCTATCCAGCATCTTGAGGGCCACAGGATTTTTCAGAGTCTCAGAGTTTCCATGCTGGAAAACAGCTCCAACATTGGGGGTACCCTCCCCTGCTCACAGACAGCAAGGGGAAAACCACACCAGCTGCTTCTCCAACAGAAAGGACAACCAGGAAACAACATATTCTGGTGGTGCCTTATTTTCCTACCCTCCTGCTCCAAAGTGTGGCAAACAACCCAAATCAGCTATCATCGATTAGGAGTACAGAAGCTTCTCCAATGTATTAACACTATATCCCTCTATCTCACCCCATTCAGATAAGAGGGAATGAGATCCAGTGTTGATACACTGAACACTAATGTTATTCCCAGGATTGTTTACATGTTACATGGGAGTCCTGGGTATATATGTGCCAAAAGTTTTCAAAAACTTAACTCTTCATTTTGTAAACTTTTCTGGGGTTCCTCTTCACCACTAACGTATTTGAAAAGGGCATAACTTTCTATTAAAGGTTGACTTTCCAGATTTTGTGCTGTATTAGCTGGCTATTTGATGACATACGTTAAATGTAGGTCTTTTCTGCCTAGATTTTCCATCATAGGCAGGTCTGGAATCCTCTTCTGCATATCCTCATGTAGATGGTATTAAACTTCTGGTATATTAAAATAGATCGTGTTCTGCCTACTGTTAGTGTTGCTTCAGACATGACAGACAATATTTTGTCAATAGAAGTTTGATCCATTCTCGGATGTAAAAACCAGACTCCAAAAAAGTAGAAAAATGCTTTTTTTGTGGCAGACTTGGACAGACAAGTTGATTTTTACTTTGGATCGATTAATGGAGGATAATGATGAGTTCTTGTCATTTTCTGATTCTTGTGCCAAATATGATTTGCCTGCAGCAGCCAAGTAGAAATACTTAGAACTGCAGCATTTGCTACATTCTGGGCTTTTCATTGCAGCTTTTAGAGTACCACAATCGCCTTTGCTCTTAGAAATACTTATTGAGGGTGATCACTTATATCAGACCCCAATCCATGTTTATAAATGCCTATTAGCACTGAATAAATATGATACATTGGGTCTAACAGAAGAATGGAATAGATAATTGGAATGTCTTATTCAGATGAAACAGTGAATTGCTGGTTTAGCATCTATGTCTGAAGTTTCAATGACTCTCACTGAAAAAAAGCTAATATTTTTTTTAAATAATATTAATGCTAATAATCACAATGCTGTTAGTATTATTATTTAAAATGGAAGGAAAGAGGAACAGGGTAAGAGAGAGACGCTGTTACAGGAGAAAGTGAATATAAAAGCAGCAGGAGGAAAAAATGAAAGAAACTAGTAGGGAATATGGTAAAAGTTAAATATGAAGAGAGTAGGGTGAAGAAATGACAGGAAATGGGTAAAAGCCTTTGTGAGTCATTTGGGGACAGGAGGAGAAAAACAATATAAACGAAACAGATTTTTCTGCTTACTGCAGCTTTTGACTTCCCCTGCCATGCATGCCAATCACATGCCAGGGGGATCAGCAAAATTACTCTTGTCAGCACAGCTTGTCATGTTGCACAAGTCTGTCCAGCGTTGCTTATTGCCATGGTTAGCACGCCACACCAGAACTCTGCAACAGCTAGGGTTCGGACAAACTATCGGAATCCGCCTGTCCAAGCTGGCTTCCTTCTGGGCTCGGCCTGGTCTTCCAAAGCAAGCCAAGCTGAGAGGAATTCCACAAACACATACAGACCGCTTGAAGTCCACAAGTGCTTGCGGGCTCCCCACAAAGACTCACAGACGGGTAACCTTCCTCTTCAGGTGCCACGTCCAAAACGGTGGCTCCACATGGAACAGGAGATGGCAATGCATACACAGTGCATGGTGCTCGAGTCCTGGCGGTGGCCCGCCAATGCTGAGCACACTCACCGAGAACTCAGACTCAGAGCCACTGCAGAATGGACCGGAGCCTGGGGAATCAAGCCCAGGGATCCGATGGGTTCTGAATGGATTCCTCACATACCCCTAACAGCAGCTATGGGATTTGGGTGGGTTGTTTACCGTGGCAACATGACAATCCAAAGCAGTGCCTAGGAGGGGCTGCCGGTGATTTGTCACCCATAAAAAAATAGTTTGCGCCCTAAATGCATGCAGAGTTTTGTTACTGTTTTATTTATTTATTTACATGTATTTATAGGCCACCTATAATTGCTGAGGCCTTCCTAGGAGGCTTACAATGCATAAAACATATTAACGGAGTAAAACACATTAAAACCAATTAAAACATAGTGAATTAAACATATCTATAAAAGCAATTGAAAAGGGCCACAGCATGCAGGCTGAATATTTAAAAATTTCCTTAAAAGATATGTCTTTATCTGGAATTGTACAATTCTGGAGGGTCAGGTGTGCACATTTCCACCTCTGGGATTGTGCATTGTTGTGAAAATGGGAAACCATCCCTGGGCAATGGAGGGGGTGTCTGCTGTCAAAATGCTGGAAGAGATGCTTCCAGATAGGTATGGACGGAAGCTGCATTTGTTTTGTCTTGTGAGTTTGGGGTGGATGGATTTATTTCCCCTTGTGGATGTCATTGGACTGCAGTTCCGAACATTGCTCACCATGGCCTCCTCTGAGAAGGGCAGCTGGGAGCTGCAAAGCAACAAAAGCTGGAGGGCCACAAGTTGCCCATCACCATGGCTTCCAGGAAAGTCTTGTTTTCTCCTCACAACAGCCCTGTGAGGGACAGCAGGCATAGGCTGGGAGAGTGGCTGACCCAGAGGCATTCACTGAACTCCATAACCAAGCAGGGTTTCAATCTAAGCCCTGCCTCTAACGACAGTATGCTATCCGTGACACCGGGTAGTGACGATATAAACTCGGCTAATCGATATGCAGTCCCAGGATACCCCTGGCCTGAGAAGACTGAATAAATGGGATGGAGATTTCAGAGCAGGGAATCAATGTAAGCGTATGTGTCTTGCGTAAATATTGCTTTCTGATACAATCTGTGTTTTGGAATTATTAAAAAATGACATATTATAATTATCTAAGTGTGCCCTATTAGTTTTGCATCCAACTAAATGGTATGAGTTTTACCCCCAAGCAGTTCATTTCAATGATATATTAACACAGCAGAACAAAGTGGGGGGTCAGAATGACACTTAATGGAAATATTTCTACAGAGCGCCAGTGACAAAGGTAAACATTAAACCCGCGGACATTATCCTCGAAGGGAAAAAAGACGTTTAAGTATAGATGCAAAACAAAAACAGCAACCGTCATAATAAAATCTTAACAGAGAATCATTTATTAGCTCTCAGTAAGTGGCAATTTGCATGAAAGGGCTTAATGCATTATTGAAGTTCTCCCTTTCATCACCTCGCTGGGCGGATAGATGCAGCACAATGGGTTCTCTTTGCTCGCTCTGCCAATTTTATCCCGGCCAAAAGGCCAATCAGCTAGAATAAGCATTCCTAACATTTATAGAACATATTTCAAATATTCAAATTAGGGGTGGTTGGGCTCCTAATTGCTTCCACATCCTTGAATGTCATTAGCTTGGAGTAACCTGAGCCGTTTCCCAAACTATTGGGAAAACTTGGCTGGAAAAAAAAGAGCAGAAGACAATCTAACTGATTTCTGACTGCAGCCCTTCAGCCCCCAAACTGCCTTCCACCCACACCTGTCCATTGTCTGCCAAACCCCTCCCCACCTCATTTTCTTGGATAACGCCCTCAAACATGTGGGAGATTCTCTCTTTCCTCCAGCAGCTGGCAAACAGCTCCAAAATGTGTCTTCCCCAGGTAGGCCCTGGAACATGTCATTTTCTTGTGGTCTACTGGGAAAACTATATGGGTTACTTGTGCCCGGGATGCAATCAGCCTTTTGGGGAACAAGGAACTGGGAGCATTCTTGCTTTCCTTTCTGCTGCCGGAGCGAAACAGTGTCTGGCTAAATTGGTAGGGTGAAAAGGTTACCCAAATGAAAATCCAAGGTAGAGGATAATTCAGGTAACATCGTGTTAGCCTTACGTTTGAAGTGAGCAATATAAGTGCTCCGAAACTCCTTAATTTTAAGCTCAGGAATGTGTATCATGCAAATATCGTTTCACAGAGCGACGTAATAATCCCCAAATAATCCCCAAATGGTATGTCACAAAATGAGTTTCCTTCCAAAGTTGAAGCCATGAAGGTATATGCTTTTGCTGTTCTAGGTTCATTGGAGAGGGGAATCTTCGAATAGCTTGGATTCCCCATCTCTTTGCCTATAGGCAGAGGTGCCGTTATATGTGGAGAAGAGAAAAGGCATGCCAGGATTCCAGCGGAGGCTGGTGACAGCTTTCTAAGTTGGGCTTTTCAGCTGCTCCAGCATTTATTTTGAGCTTTACAGGAGTTATCCATGATGCTAAACTCTATCCCCAAAGTAGGTTCACCATCATGGATCATCATAGGCAGCTCCTCCAAATCTGTTCGATTACCTGCTACAGCCCAAGTTATAACTGACAAGTACTAGTGAGGTAGTATTAACAGGGTCATCCAAGGGTTGCCTGACCATTGTTCTGAGACCTGAGTCAAAAAGGATGCATATTAACAGTATAGTTTATTCAGACAATAATTACAAACGGACTTTACTTTTTCATTTTTTCCCTTTGTTTGTGTCCTGAGCTCTAAGGAACTGCTTTGATTCTGCCAGTTTATGAGGAACAGCCAAAAAGCAATAAAAACAGGAAACCATCAATATTATTAAAATAAGCAAATTATGTCTCTTCTAGTCCTTTCCTCCACAGTGTCAAGCAGACATAAAACATTTATTCCCGTAAAAAGAACTGAGAAAAAAGAGGGCGGTTAATACACATGAAATTTAATCAGTCTCATTTTCTGAGCTACTGTCATCAGTTTTAGCTTCTTCTTCTTCTGCTTCATCTTTTCATCATAGCTATCATGAACATGCCTGGATTCACTACACTTTCACACATCAATTTATTGATTTGCTGCAAGTGTTTCCAAACAATAACCAGTTTCTATCGCGTACTGTACAAGACAGAAGACTGAAGTAGGCGGGAAGCAAGAGGAGCCTGAGTCTGTGTTATGCAAAGCCCTTGCCAACGTGTTGTATGAGGGATGCACTTGGCAGAATCCTTCATTTGTGGGCAGAATCCCTGGAGATGTTCTGCCTTCTGTACCTTCCTAGCATCAAGTCCCAATATGCTGCTTGTTTTGTAATCCAGTCAAATGCAGCAGCAGTGCTATCATCATTTCTGCCTTTGAATCTCGGATCCAAGAGTCAAGCATAAATTGGATAGCAATAATAATTCCCATTTCTTAATAAAATCTTTGCTTTCTTCTGTGCTTGGAAGGGAAGATACACTTAGATTCTCAGAAACTCTTGTTTTTATCTTGGCTGTTCAGCAAGCAATTTTTGATGAAGATGCATGGCCTGATTTGGATGCAGTGTTTGCTGAAGTAATTAACTTTAGAATCTGCAAGAGTTCTGAACCCGAAAGACATTCTCATTAAGTACAGGTTTCCTTAAGTTTCTGGGTATTTTTAAATCCTCAAATATAACTATTTCTTGAAGAACGTATTTCGTGTTTAGTAAACTTTCAAGGATCACTACTCCAGACAACTGAGGCTGACAACAGAGCTTCGGTGTCTCAATTTTTTTTGCATTTTGCTTGTTTTCTAATTCCTTTTGCTCATCTGTAGATCCTTAAGAAGCAAGTTTAGTCCATGATGTGACCATCCCTATTGCAGTAACAGTGGATACTTATCCAGTAGGATCAACCATACCGCTTTGAATTTCTCGCACTGTCAAGCAGCAAAGCAAATATTTTGCCACTTCCAATTTCCTGTAGGATTTCACCTATTTTATAACTGATATATTCTGCAGTATGTCTGTTCTCTCCTAATTCAGTACTTGAGTGAAAATGGCTAAAGTATTATCAGGAAGATTATGGTTCCTTTTCCCCTGACATTTGTCCATCTTTAAATATTTCAAGAC